>NW_026647928.1:0-35166 GCF_950295315.1 Erinaceus europaeus
ACCAAAGTGAGAAGGGGAATCTTCGTTTGAAAATTCACTTTTCATGGGGCCGGGTGGTGGCGCACCTGGTTGAGCACACACATGTTACAGGGCACAAGGCCCCGGGTTCGAGCCCCCAGTCCCCACCTGTAGGGGGAAAGCTTTGTGAGTGGTGAAGCAGGGCTGCAGGTGTTTCTGTCTGTCTCCCTATCTCCCCCATCTTGATTTCTAGCTGTCTCTATCTAATAAATAAAGAGAATGAAAAAAATTAAAAAAAAAAAGAAAATTCTCTCTCTCTCTCTCTCTTTTGCCACCAGTGTTATCTCTTGGGCTTGGTGCCAGCACTCCTGGCCCCATTTTTTTCCTTTTCTATTTATTTTTTATTTAATTCGATAGGACAGAGAGAAATTGAGAGGGGAGGGGAGACAGAGAGGGAGTGAGACAGAGAGACACCTGCAGCCCTGCTTCACCACTCGCAAAGCTTTCCCCTTGCAGGTGGGGACTGGGGGCTCGAACACATGTCCTTGCACATTGTAATGTGTGCTCAACCAGGTGTGACACCACCTGGCCAGGTACTTGGATTTTTAGCTTTGTAACAGGTGCAAAGAAGCGCTGGGCTCTTCCAGCCTCCGAGCATTGCTGTGGCTGGTCTGTAATATGAGAAGCGTCTTGTCTGTACATTGTCTGCAAGTGCATCTCAGGCTCAGACTTTTTTCTTCCCCCCTTGCCCCTTCCCTTCCCTTCCCTTCCCCTCCCTTCCCCTCCCTTCCCCTCCCTTCCCCTCCCTTCCCCTCCCCTCCCCTCCCCTCTCCTCTCCTCTCTCCTTTCCTTTCCTTTCCTTTCCTTTCCTTTCCTTTCCTTTCCTTTCCTTTCCTTTCCTTTCTTTTGTTGCACAGAGAAATTGAAAGGAAAAGGGGAGGGGGAGAGAGTCAGAGAAACCACAGCCCCAGCAGGTGGGGACTGGGGGCTTGAACTTGGGTCCCTGTGCGATCACCCAGGCGTGCCACTGCTCAGCCCCTTGCCTGCTTCATGAGCATTTATTCCAGTCCTGAGATTTTCAAGACAGGTCAGCTTCTGAAAGGCCTATCTTGTGTGTCTGGGTTCCATGTCCTGCCTCCCATTTGGTTCTCCTGCAGCCTGAGTCTCTCTTTTGTCTGTCATCCCCACCAGAGGACAACTCTGACCAGTCTCCCTCATGGCCTAGAAGACATTGGTCCCACAGAGCCCCCCTGGATTGTGTTTCTGGGGCCTGGGTCTTCCCAGGCTGCCCCTCCTGGTGGATCTCTCTCTCTCCTTCCCTCCTTCCCTCCCCTTCTCTCTCTTTTGCCTCCAGGGTTATCGCTGGGGCTTGGTGCAGACACTACGAATCCACTGCTCCTGGTGGCCGCTTTTTCCATTTTACTGGATAGGACAGAGAGAAATTGAGAGAGGAGGGAAGATAGGGAGAGATGGAAAGACACCTGATTACCTTCTTCATCACTTGTGACACATCTCCCTACAGGTGGGGAGCCAAGGACTCAAACCCAGATCTTTATATGGGTCCTTGCATTTTGCACTGTGTGTGCTTAACAGGGTGCACCCCCCTTCTCTCTCTCTCTCTGCCCCTGAGCTCACGCTCCTGGGCATTCTCTCTTGGCAGTGATCCTCAGTTCTGAGTACCCCCCCTTCCAGATGCTACCTGGGCTTCTTCTGAGGGTCCTGCCACCCCTTAGCCAGGCCTCAGCTCACAGTTTCAGATCACCCTGCCAGGCCCCAGCGTGGCCTCCCTCCCCAGGGCACCTGAGCTGGACCCAGGGGCGTCTTGTCTCTTCTGTCTCCTGTGGAACTGTCCCACCTCTGGGGGCCCCAGGCCCTCACTTGAGCTCAGCCTCCAGCATCTAGTTCTGAGTCCACTCACCTCCTTCTCTGCCCTGTAGCATGGGAGAACTTTCTAGAATGCCCATTTGAGCAGCACTCTGTTCATTGATGCATACTACCAGTCTTCTATCCTCTCACAATCCATCCATCCATCCATCCATCCATCCATCCATCCATCCATCCATCCATCCATCCATTTCTCATTCCCTATCCATCATTCATCCATACATCCAACCACCTGAAATCCATCCACTCATCTAACCACAGGACGTCAGCCCATTCATCCATCATCCATCCATTTACCTATCCATCTGTCCACCCATCCACCATTCACCTATAAACCCAACCACAATCCATCCATGTATCCACCATCTTTAAACCCAACCACAATCCTTCCATCATCATCCTTCCTTCCTGCCTCCCTTACCACCCCCTCCAGCTAGCCATCACCCACCCACCTATTCACTCCCCATTCATCTTTTCCCTCCTCTCCTCCTTCTTCCCTTCCACCCCCTCTCTCTGATGTCAGGTCACTGCTTCCTTTTGAGTGTACATGCCCCCAAGATGGCCTGTCTCTGGTCCTGAATATTCCTCTACGATGAAGCCCACCTGAAGTTTGCTTTCAACTTGTCAAGAAATACCTCCTCCTAACCCAAGCCTCCTCCAGGGGCCCAGGGCACAGTCTGGGAAACATTGATCTGGAACCCCTCTCACCACCCCCCCACTCCATGCAGGTGGGGTCTGAAGGCTGTTGCTGGGGGTGCGTAGGTGGGTGGCTGTTAGTCGAGGGGCAGGTGTTTGCTCGCTGCTGGTGACCAGGACCATGTCTGAAGGCTGAGGTGAGTCCTGAGCTCAGGGAGCAGATGGAAGCCGGAACTCCCACCTTCTGCTCTGCGTAAAGAATTCTGGTCCACACTCCCAGAGGGATAAAACATAAGGAAGCTTCCAGCGGAGGGGATGGGACATGGAACTCTGGTGGTGGGAACTGTGTGGAATTGTGCCCCTGTTATTTTACAATCTTCTCAATCATTATTAAATCAATAATAATAATAATAAAAAAGATTCCAGCCAAGGCTAACGGGTGCATTAACCTCCCGGTGGCCCCTCTTAAAGCCTAGTCCCACATTTACTGGGGAAATTAACATAATTGATGAACTTGTACTTGACACAGGTCCACATAAGAGCTGCGAGCTCTAAAAATAACACTCAGTCTGCTTTTCTCCCTTCCATCCTTCCTTCCTTCCTTCCTTCCTTCCTTCCTTCCTTCCTTCCTTCCCTCCCTCCCTCCTCCCCCCTTTTTTTCTTCCTCTTTTTGTCATGAGGTAAAGATAGACATGTGCTAACGTCTGAGGCTCCAGGCTGGCAAGTTTTCGAGAAGGGGAGGGTGAGAATGTTTTTCCCAATCAATAGATTTCTTCCCCCTGCACCCCTGCACCCTCACCACCCCACAGCCCTGCACCCCGGGGCCGGAGAGGCGGCAGGAGGGAGCAGGGAGCAGTGGAGTTTCAGCCCGTGAGCTTCGCACTGTCCCTGGAGATGTTCTGCAGTCTGCACTGTAAATTACTGGGGGGCTCTGAAGGGGGAGCCAGGACCACCCCAGCAGGGAGGAGGGAAGGCACGAGGTCCTCACAGGGCTTGTGGCTCTTCAGAGGCTGTGACAGCCGTCCCTGTCATCCTGCCTGAGACTTGGTCTCCCAGTCCAGCTTAGGGGCTTGGTTGAAATGACATCGCAGCCTGAGAGCGAAGAGTCTCTCAGCTTCTCTGTGGAAACAGGAGACAGTGCTGCCTACAGCCCTCAGAAGTGACTCTGAGGGGAGTCGGGCTGTAGCACAGCGGGTTAAGCACAGGTGGTGCTAAGCACAAGGACCCGCATAAGGATCCTGGTTCAAGCCCTGGCTCCCCACCTGCAGGTGTGTCGCTTCACACAGGTCTGCAGGTGTCTATCTTTCTCTCCCTCTCTCTGTCTTCCCCCTCCCCTCTCCATTTCTCTCTGTCCTATCCAACAACAATGACAACAATAATAACTACAACAATAAAAAAAAAAAGAAGTGACTCTGAGGACCCGACGGTGGTGCCCCTGGTTAGATGGCGCACTGCAGGGAGTCGGGCGGTAGCACAGCGGGTAAGCGCAGAGCACGAAAGACCAAGGATCCCAGTTGGAGCCCCCGGCTCCCCATCTTCGGGGTAGTCGCTTCACAGGTGGTGAAGAAGGTCTGCAGGTGTCTATCTTTCTTTCTTTTTTTTTTTTTAAAATCTGTTTTTTTTTACTTTCTTTTTAAAAATTTATTATTTATTTATTCCCTTTTGTTGCCCTTGTTGTTTTATTGTAGTCGTTGTTGTTGGACAGGACAGAGAGAAATGGAGAGAGGAGGGGAAGACAGAGAGGGGGAGAGAAAGACAGACACCTGCAGACCTGCTTCACTGCCTGTGAAGTGACTCCCCTGCAGGTGGGGAGCCGGGGCTTGAACCGGGATCCTTACTCCAGTCCTTGTGCTTTGCGCCACCTGCGCTTAACCCGCTGCGTTACAGCCCGACTCCCAGGTGTCTATCTTTCTCTCCTCCTCTCTGTCTTCCCCTCCTTTCTCCATTTCTGTCTGTCTTTTTTTTTTCCAATTAATTTTATTTTTGAGAGAGATGCAGAGAGAGAGAGAAACACCAGAGCACTGCTCAGCTCAGGCTTATGGTGGTGCGGGGGATTGAACCTGGGACTTAGGAGCCTCAGGCATGAGAGTCTGTTTGCATAACCATTAGGCTGTCTCCCCTGCCCCATTTCTCTCTGTCTTATCCAACAATGACGACATCAATAAAAACAACAATGATAACTACAACAGTGAAACAACAAGGGCAACAAACGGGAATAACTAATTAAATAAATAAAAGATTATGCACTACAGTGTGTAAGACCTGGGTTCAAGCCCCCGGTCCCCACCTGCAGGGGAAAAGCTTCATAAGCAGTGAAGCAGCCTTGCAGGCATCTCTCTGTCTCTCTCCCTCTTTATCTCTCCTTTCCCTCTCAATTTCTCTCTGGCTCTATCCAATCATAAATAAATAAACACTATTAAGAATTAAGAGAGACTCTGATCCTCTGCACATGCACATGGACCTTGAGCTGGGCACTTGCAACCTTCTGAGAGGACAGAAGAGGACAGTGACTCAGGAGGAAGAGAGGGCCAGGCCAGGGAGCAGAGATGAGGGCTGGGAGATCATGGAGGGCTTCCTGGAGAAGGTGGTGCTCCAACTGGGCCCTGAATGACAGAGCAGGGCAGCCTGTCTATTTGGAATAGAATATACATTCTGCCTTAGTTGCTACTGATGTAATAAACACTGTCTCCCTTTGCCAGGAGCCTCCCCACCTGTAGCTCATGACCAAGTCCGATCAAATGCTAAAGGCCTTGTATCCACAGTGACACAGAGGTTGGAGAGGTAGTTGGCGTATTCCACCAAAGTAAAAGACTCTGGGGAGGGTGGGGGGGGGGGGCGGAGAGTACAGGTCCTGGAAAAGGATGACAGAGGACCTAGTGGGGGCTGTATTATTATGTGGAAAACTGAGAAATGTTATGCATGCACAAACTATTGTATTTACTGTCAACTGTAAAACATTCATCCCCCAGTAAAGACATTAAAAAACAAAAACAAACAAACAAAATAAAGTGGGCATCACCAGGTCACCCACCTGGCCATCTTCTCCGCTACCCATGGCTCTTAGTACAGTTGCCGGCGGGCCCCTGGCCCACGCACCTGACGCCTTGATTAGCTCACGGGGGCCTGTGACCACCCCCATCTCTCCTCCCCAGACTCGAATCAGAGGAGTCCTCTTCTGGGTCTGCCTGGGAGAAAAAAACTCGGGGATCTCAGGCTCCACACTCCCGGAGCACCTGGTCCCCAGACTTCCTTTGCCTGCTGAAAATGGAGCCCCTGATGTGCAGGCCTGGCTGACAGTCTCACGTCTCTCAGAGCCCCGAATCAGAGACCCACTGGCTCCGGAAGCCCCCGGCCGCAGTCCCGGCTTCCTGTGTTCTTGCCTTTCTCTCGAGGAACTTAGGATTTAATCATGACTCCCTAATAGTACAGGCTCTAAATTGCAATCATCTATCGCTTCTAGCCTGGGGCTTCCTCTGTCTGCTAGAAACATCAGGTTATTTCCTTGCTTTCTTTTCTAAAGAGTTGGCATTGTTTTTTTTTTTTTTTCTTTTTCTAAAAAAAAAAACACGAAAACTAACTTTACAAATAATGTTTGCTGTTTAATGTTCTCCCCCGGAAATATCAATATGCAGGAATAAAAATCCTCCTCCTTCTTCTTCTTCTTTGTTTAAATGATTCATCTTTGGGCTCGAGTTCCAGTTTCTTCTAATGTAATGTAGTGCGGAGGGATAATGGTCCAATTGAGCAAACGAAAGGCACGTCTAATCAAAATGATAATGGAGCGTATTGTACTGCTTGTATAATAAAATCCACACCAATATGGAAATCATATCTCAAGGCAATATTCCTCCCTTTGATTTTGGTAATGATCATATGCACAGGAGTAGGGCAGCGAGATTGGGGAACAAAGACCTTTATTGCTTCACAAGGCAGCTGGCATCTCCGTCCAGTCCTGTCAACAGCCAGAGACCCCCCCCCGCCCCCCGTTCCCAGAGTGGCTTCTCTCCTTCCTGCACAAGTGATTTTCTGCTCACCCTTCCTCTCTGAGACGCTCACTGAGCGGAGGTGGCACTTCTCACCGGCACCTCCTGCCTCCCGGGTCACTGGATCTTGGGTTCCAGGCACAGAGAACACAGCCCCTGGAAGTGTGGGTGGGGAGAGCAGGGTTGAGGGTTGTGTGTGTATGTGGGTGTTTGGGGGCTGACAGAGTGGTAACCCCCCCAAACCCTTGGCCAACCTTCCCTGGGTTTGGGTCCAGGTCCTACCCTGTTCCCCGACCACATGGAGGAGACCCCTCACACTTGATGGGCCAGCTGGGGATAGAGACAGCCAGAAATGGAAAGGAAAGGGGAGATAGATAGGGAGAGAGACAGAGAGACACCTGTAGCCCTGCTTCACCACTTGCAAAGCTTTCCCCATGCAGGGAGGGACTGGGGGCTCAAACCCGGGTCCTTGTGTACTGTGTGCTCAGCCACATGCACCACCACCCGTGGCCCCCAGCTTTACAGGGAACGGGGGTCATGGGTGGCTGTCTGGATGGGCCAGCTGGGTGTGCTGTGGAACCGGGTAGGCAGGGTGACTTGGATGAGGGTCTGGGTTGAGGGTGACTTGAGTTGGACCTTGGCCTTGGCCTCTGCGACTCTCCTGGGTCTGGGTTGAGGGTGACTTGAGTTGGACCTTGGCCTTGGCCTTGGCCTCTGCGACTCTCCTGGGTCTGGGTTGAGGGTGACTTGAGTTGGACCTTGGCCTTGGCCTTGGCCTCTGCGACTCTCCTGGGTCTGGGTTGAGGGTGACTTGAGTTGGACCTTGACCTTGGCCTTGGCCTCTGCGACTCTCCTGGGTCTGGGCTGAGGGTGACTTGAGTTGGACCTTGGCCTTGGCCTTGGCCTCTGCGACTCTCCTGGGTCTGGGTTGAGGGTGACTTGAGTTGGACCTTGGCCTTGGCTTTTTGGCCTCTGCGACTCTCCTGGGTCTGGGTTGAGGGTGACTTGAGTTGGACCTTGGCCTTGGCCTTGGCCTCTGCGACTCTCCTGGGCACATCAGCTCCCTGGGGCCTTCCTCCAGGGCTGCTTTCTGCATTTGTGGCCTGGGCAGAGGGAGGCAGTGGAAGCTTCTGGAAGGAAGGCCAGAGCGACAGTAGCAGTGATCTCTGCCTCACCCCGGGGTGCTAGCATTGGTCATATCCCCCCCCCCCACCTCCTCCCTGCCCCTCTCCTCTGAGCCCTGGTCGGATCAGCCAGGGTCCTGTGCTCTGCCCTCTCTTAGTGTCCCCCTCTCATTCTATGTGCGACTGTGGGGCCTTACAGCTGCCACTCTCCCCGTGGGACTCACAGGGGTCAGTGGGCTGCCAGGTGGGTACTTGGCTTAACTCCAGTTTCTGAGTGAATCTGCAGAACTGGGGTGTGAGCACACCTACCCCTCTCTCCCGGACAAGTCCCCAGGAGCAAGATAGCTGGGCTAGACACCGGATGATGATGATGATGATTCTATTTTTATTTATTTTTTAAAGAATTAAAAAATTATTTATTCTCCCTTTTGTTGCCCTTGTTGTCTTTTTTTTTATTGTTGCTGTAGTAGTAGTTGTTGTTATTGATGTCGTCGTTGTTGGATAGGACAGAGAGAAATGGAGAGAAGAGGGGAAGACAGAGAGGGGGAGAGAAAGACAGACACCTGCAGACCTGCTTCACCGCCTGTGGCTCGAACCGGGATCCTTATGCCGGTCCTTGCTTTGCAACACATGTGCTTAACCCACTGCGCTACCGCCCGACTCCCTATTTATTTTATTTTAATGAGGAAAAGTAGATACAGAGGGAAAGATGCCGAGAGAGAGAAAGAGGTCAGAACACTGCTCAGCTCTGGTTTATGGCGGTGCTGGGGATTGAACCTGGGTCCTTGACACCAGATTCTTTAACCTTCCTGCTTCCACCCCTCTTCTCTCCTCCCCCAGCCCCTCCACTTTCTCTTCCCTCCGTCTCTTCCAGTCTTCCTTCCTTCTTTCTACCACAACACAGCCCAGTTCTGGTCTCTGGTGGTCCTCAAGATTAATTCTGAGACAGACTCCATACGCTGCCCACTGCACGATCTCCCTGGTTTTCTTTCTTTCTTTAGGTCCCCCACCCCTGAGAATGAACTCAGGGTCTTTTGCACACACACACACACACACACACACACACACACACACACACACACACACACACACACACACATACACACACACATGCCACCATGAGGTGCTCTCTCCAAGCCAACTTTATTTTTATTATTACTCTTTTTTAAAGCTACCTACTATTGGGTGGGGCAGATAGTAGAATGGTTATGCAAAAGGACTCTCACCTAAGGCTCTGGGGTCCCAAGTTCAATCCCTAAAACCAGAGCTCTAATCAAAAAACCAAACCAAACCAAACCAAACCAAACCTACTGATTTTCAATTTATTTATTAATTTTTTTCCAGAGCCCTTCTCAGCTCTGGTTTATGGTGGTTCTTTCTGGGTGACTTCAGGCAGGAGAGTTGTTTGTGTTACAGTATCTTCCCTGCCCACTCCGACCCAACTTAAATAAACTCTGTATAGCTTGCAAGCAAGGCAAGGAAAGGAGAGGAGAGAGGAGCAGACAGAGGAAAGAGGGGTAGAGCCACCTAAACAAAACTCCCTTGGTGCTGTGCACAGTGCTTCCATTCAGGGTGTTGCAGAGGGTGGAGTCTGCACTGTCCTGACTGGGCCGTCTCTCCTGTGGCTTTATTAAGAAGCCGCTAACCTGTCCTTGTAGTGGCTGTTATCATCCAATATTCCCGCCAGTGAGGAATGAGAGTTCTTGCTCTCTTTCCTCACCAGCATTTGACGATGTCATGACTGGAATCTCTCACGATTTTAATTTTTGTTTTTCTAATATCACAGGACATGGGACGTCTTTTTTTTTTTTTTTTCAATTTTTAAAAATTTGTTATTGGATAGAGACAGAGAGAAAATTTGAGATAAGGGGGAGATAGAGAGGAAGACAGCCAGAGAGACACCTGCAGACCTGCTTCACCGCCTGTGAAGCAACTCCCCTGCAGGTGGGCAGCCGGGGGCTCCAACTGGGATCTCTCCACCGGTCCTTGTGCTTTGCACCACGTGTGCTTAACCCGCTGCGCTACCGCCCGACTCCCCCCTTTTTTTTTTTTCCCCCAGAGCACTGTTTATGTTGGTGCTGGGGGATTGAATCTGGAGCCTCAGGCCTGAGAGTCTCTCTGCATAACCATCATGTCATCTCCCACCCCAGCCCTGTTCCTGATGCCACCTGTATGCCTCTTGTTGGCGAGAAGCTTATTGAGGTTTGGGCTCACTTGTAAGTACGGCTGTTAGTTTTATTGCTCTGTTTTAACAGGATTTTGTATATTGTTGATAATAGACCTTTTCACATTTGTCTTTCTCCCAGTCCGAAGATTATTTAAAAAAATATTTATTTTTTATTCCCTTTTGTTGCCCTTGTTGTTGTGATTGTTGTTGTTGTTGTTGGATAGGACAGAGAGAAATGGAGAGAGGAGGGGAAGACAGAGAGGGGGAGAGAAAGACAGACACCTGCAGACCTGCTTCACCGCCTGTGAAGGGACTCCCCTGCAGGTGGGGAGCCGGGGGCTCGAACCGGGATCCTTACGCCGGTCCTTGCACTTTGCGCCGCCTGCGCTTAACCCGCTGTGCTACCCTCTGACTCCCTCTGATTCAATATTTTGAAGAGATAAAGTATTCAGATTTTCAGATTGTTTTTCTTTCTTCCTCCCTCCCTCTCTTCCTCCCTCCCTCCCTTCCTCCCTTCTTTCCTTCCTTCCTTCCTTCGTTTCTTGCCACTAGAGTTATTGCTGGGGCTTGGTGCTAGCACTACAAATAGCACTACAAATCCAGTGTTCCCCGTGGCTTTTTAAAAATTTTATTATTTTACTTGACAGAACAGAAAGAAATCGAGAGGGGAAGGGAGATAAACACTTTCACCTCTTGTGAATCCTCCCTCCACTACATGTGGGGGAGCCAAGGGCTTGAACCCTAGATTGTTTCTTGTGGAAATTTCAGTCAATTGTGCCTTTCAAAGAATTCCTTCAGCATATCAGATGCCAGCCGAGTACTGTTTGCAGTGTTCCCATGTCGCGCCATGTCACGGCATGGAGTGGGTGCGTTGTGCTAGCCCCCTTTCATTCTGATGTTAGCAGCTGGCGTCCCCCTTGTTCTTTTCTTGGCCTGGGTGGGGGGCGTATCAGTAACATTGACCCCCCCACACACACACACACAAAAGAATTGGTTTTCATCTTTTTTGACATGGGCTATTGATTTCCTGTTTTTGCTGTCACTGATTTCTACACGAGTTATTCTTATTTCTTTTCATTTGCTCTTCCTTTCCTGGCTCCCAAGGTGAAATTTCTCCCCCCCCCCTTTTTTTTTTTTTTTTTGCCACCGCTGCCTCTTTGTTATCTACTTGCTGGAGAAGATTCAGCATGCCACCTGGCCCACCCTGGACAACCATGACAAGGGCTCTGTCTCCAGGTGTCTGCCAAGACCCCCCAGGAGCTGAGTTGCCGTCACCAGCAAGTGTGGGGCTGGGGGTGGGGGTGGGGGGCTTGCTCCTTCTCCCCTGCGCTCCTGCTGGTAGCTGACCAGTGTCCCCAGGGTCAGTCATCCCACCTCACTCCTTGTCCCATAGCACAGTGACCTGCACTTGGCCACTCTCCTGCCCTTTGAACTGAAGAGTCTTGCCCTTCAGGAGGGACTCAGGGGTCAGGATTTCTGCTCCTCCATGCACTGTGCCAGGCACCCACACACCCACCCCCGGTCATTGCCCTGCCAGAGGGGACCCTGCCTTCTGCCCAGTGGAACCCCAGCGTGACACAAGCCCACACCACCCCTGGGGTTCGAGCCTGCTCCGCCCCTCACATCCTCACTGATCATGAGTACTTGTTGTGAAAGGAAATAGCTTTGCTTCTTTCCTTTTCATTATCTTTATTTATTGGATAGACGGCCAGAAATCAAGAGGGAAGGGGGAGATAGAGAGGGAGAGAGACAGAGAGACACCTGCAGCCCTGCTTCATCCCTCGTGAAGCTTTCCCCCTGCAGGTGGGGAGGTGGGGGCTCGAATCCGGGTCCTTGCACATTGTAGTATGTGTGTTCAGCCAGGTGTCCACCCACCCCGTCCCTCTTTTATTTATTTATAATTTTTATTTATAAAATTGAAACACTGATAAGACCGTAGGTTAAGGGGGGGGGTACAATTCCACACAATTCCCACAACTCTGCATTGTCCCCTCCCCGGATAGCTTCCTTTTAAAAAAGTTTTTCTTTTAATCTTCATTTATTTATTGGATAAAGACAGCCAGGAATTGAGAAGGAACGGGGAGATAGAGAGGGTGAGAGACAGAGAGATACTTGCAGCCCTGCTTCGCCACTTGCAAAACTTTCCCCCTGCAGGTGGGGACGGGGGGGGGGGGCTTGCACTGTAACATGTGCACTCATCCAGGTAGGATATAGCCCGGCCCCCAGCTGCCCCATTCTCTATCCCTCTGGGAGCATGGACCCAGGGTCATTGTGGGAGGCAGAAGGTGGAAGGTCTGGCTTCTGTAATTGCTTCCCCGCTGAACATGGGCGTTGACAGGTGGATCCACACTCCCAGCCTGTCTCTCTCTTTCCCTAGTGGGGCAGGGTCTCTGGGGAGGCTGGGCTTTAGGACACACTGGTGGGGTCGTTTGCCCAGGGAAGTCTGGTTGGCATCATGGTAGCATCTGGAACCTGGTGGCTGAAAAAGAGTTAAGATATAAAGCAGAACAAATTGTTGACTAATCATGAACCTAAAGGCTGGAATAGTGCAGATGAAGAGTTGGGGTCTCTGGTTTTAAAGTGTGAGTATCTATACTGAGGAGCTCTCACCAGTGTGATGGCTTTAGTGCTAAGAACAAATCAGGCAGACCCCCTCCCCACTCCCTTGGCTGGGGTCCTGAAAAGGAATGTCTTTTGTCATTTTGACTTCTCCCCAGGGTCAGACTGACATCCGGCCTTATCTTTTCTTTATTGTATTGACGACACTTAATTATTTTTTGGGGGTAATTTGCTTTTCTTTGTAACCATAGATGCGGTGATTAGAATGTCTTTGGCACTATATTACACATACACATCGCTGTGTATATTAGAGTTTAAAAATATGATCTATTCCCAACACTGATGTAAAACTCTCCCTTTATAAGTTTTCATTCTTATTTTGATGGCAGTGTTCAGAGCTGGGGCTGGGCCCGGAGCCTCTATGGGGGCTATTAGAACCTCTGTGTACATATATAATTAAGGAATTTCAAAACACACATCACCGCCTTTGGGCCCAATAGCTGGAGCAGTTACCATCTATCTCGTCAGCTCCAGAGACTGCGCCGAGCTCCTTTGCTCCAGTGAATTCTCACACTGCAACTCTGCTTAAAATAACGCTCCGTCTACAATGCTGCGAGAAGCGGGAGAAACAAACACTAAAAGGATCCGGAGAGTGGGAAGCACACAACTGGGTGAGAAGGAGATTCCTGTCCGGGGCCTCAGCACCTGGAGATCCCTGTGTGAGGGCGGCCAGGCCCCAGCTCCTTCTTCCTCTTCTGACTCAGGAATCAGCTCAGGGCTCGTGCAGGCATGAGCCCACTCAGCTACCTTCCAGCCCAACTGTGAGCCTATATGAGAGAGAGAGAGAGAGAGAGAGAGAGAGAGAGAGATGAAGAAGGGGGGGGGGGAGAGGGAGAGGGAGAGGCCAGAGCTCCACCATCCATAGAGTTTGTCCTGGTGTTATTCATGGTGGAGAGACAGAAAGAGAGAGAGAGAGAGAGAGGGAGAGGGAGAGGAAGAAGGGGGGGAGAGGGAGAGGGAGAGGCCAGAGCTCTACCATCCATAGAGTTTGTCCTGGTGTTATTCATGGTGGAGAGAAGGAAAGAGAGAGAGAGAGAGAGAGAGAGAGAGAGAGAGGGAGAGAGAAAGAGAGACAAGAGCGCCACCATCCAGCACCCCCTGGTGTAGTCCATGGTGCTCCAGTGTGATGCTGGGGGTGGGTCTCAGTCTAAGGCGTGCTCTCTGCCTGCTGAGCCACCCCCCACCCCCGGCCATTTCTCCTCTGTGTTTTCTGGGAGCCTACATCATCTCTGAGTGTCCCTGAAGCTAGGAAGGGGCTTTATGAACCTCATGTCTGTCCATGTTTTCTCCTTGGGAAATGCATTTTCGCAGAGACAGGGAGACACTTCAGACTTCCTGCCTCTGGTCCAGCCCCAGGGACCCTCCTCACACACAGCCTGACTCTGGTTTTGAAAGTTGGTCCCTCCCCAATATCAGAGCATGAAAGATTTTTTTTTTTTCCCCTGTTAGTAGAATCCTATTCCTGGCTAAGGGGAATTCTGTAAGACACACGATTATCCTTGGGAGTCCAGTTCACTTCTGGAAGCACATTTTCTGAAACAGATGTGTTTGTGGTCTGACACTGCTGGGAACGGGACTCAAGTCAATGATTCTTTCACTCTAAGGAGGGAATCTGGGGCAGGGCGGTGGTGCTTGGTTGAGTGCATATGCTACAATGCACAAACTCCTAGGTTTGAACCCTTTGTCCCTACTGGTAGGCAGAAAGCTTTGCAAGTGGTGAAGCAGGGCTGCAGGTGCCTTTCTGTCTGTCTGTCTCTCTTTTTCTGTCTCTCTTTCAGTCTCTTTCTTTCTAGCTCCCTTTTCCTTCTTGCTTTCTGATGGTCTCTATCCAGTAGATAAATAAATGATTAAAAGAAAGAAGAAGGGAGTAAAGCGATGGAGTCTACACGTTACTTGCCAGAGGCCCTGAGTTTGAGCCCCAGCCCCACAGGGAAGCACCAGGGACAACACCAGGGGACACTCTATGGATGGCGGGGCTGTGTGGATGTGTCTCCTCTCTCTGTTCATCTCTCCTTCTCCCCTCTTATTCCTTTGTTCTTTCTAAAATAATAATCGCTATCGAACAGGCCATGGCCGGTGCGCCGCTATGTTCCATCGCTGGGGAGCCAGAGACAACCCGAACTGCCCCTGCGGCTCCAGACAGACTATGACCCACATAGTCAACGACTGCCACCTCTCCAGATTCAAAGGAGGTCTCGAAACTTGACATCAGGCTCAACCTGACGCTGTGGACTGGCTACGGAAGAAGGGCCAACGCTAGAAGAAGAAGAAAAATAAAGACTGAGATAAAAATTGAGCCTGGTTGTGAATCATTAATCCCCCAATAAAGAAATTTAAAAAAATAATTGAGCCTGGAGGCCACTCAGTTGGTGGTGTCAGGACTGCAAATATAAACACATTCTGGGGCTGGGTGGCAGGTAGCACAGCTGGCTGAGCGCACATGCTACAATGAGCAAGGACCTGGGTTCAAGCCCTGCTCTCTAGCCGACGTCGGGAGCTCCGGGAGCAGTGTGGCAGGGCTGCAGGTGTCCTTCTCCCCTCCATTTAACCTTTCTCTCTCAAGTTCTTTGTCTCTTTCCAATGTATATATATTTAAATGAAAAGAGCAATGGCCACTGGGACTGTGGATTCATTGTGCAGGTACTGAGCTCTAGTGATAACCAGGTGACAATAAAAAAATACACATATAGGGGGTCGGGCAGTGGCACAGTGGGTTAAGCGCAGGCGGCGCAAAGCGCAGGGACCGGTGTAAGGATCCCGGTTCGAGCCCCCGGCTCCCCACCTGCAGGGGAGTCGCTTCACAGGCGGTGAAGCAGGTCTGCAGGTGTCTGTCTGTCTCTCCCCCTCTCTGTCTTCCCCTCCTCTCTCCATTTCTCTCTGTCCTATCCAACAACGAATAACATCAACAATGGCAATAATAATAACCACAAGGAGGCTACAACAACAAGGGCAACAAAAAGGGGGAAAAAATGGCCTCCAGGAGCGGTGGATTCATGGCGCAGGCACCGAGCCCAGCAGTAACCCTGGAGGAAAAAAGAAATACACATATTTAATAGAAATATAGTCTTTCACTTTCCACTTTATATTTTGACATCATTGTACTATTTCACACTCAGGGTTAATTTTTTTTTTCCTCCAGGGTTATTGCTGGGGCTTGGTGCCAGCACTACGAATCCACTGGTCCTGGAGGCCATTTTTCCCATTTTGTTGCCTTTTTGTTGTGCTTGTTGTAGCTGTTATTGTTGTTTTAGCTGTTGTTGTCATTGTTGGATAGGACAGAGAGAAATGGAGAGAGGAGGGGAAGACAGAGAGGGGGAGAGAAAGATAGACACCTGCAGACCTGCTTCACCACCTGTGAAGCAACTCTCCTGCAGGAGGGGAGCCGGGGGCTCGAACTGGGATTCTTACACCGGCCCTTGCGCTTTGTGCCATGTGCGCTTAACCTGCTGAGCTACCACCCAGCTCCCCTCAGGGTTAACTTTTCCATTCAGAGAGAGGCAGAGACAGAGAAGGAGAGACTCACAGTGCCAGAGCTACCCCTGGGGCCATGGCAACTCTCCCTCTGTGCTACACCAGGGCTTGAACCTGAGCCTGGTGCAGGGTCAGGCAGGTGCCCTGGCCTGTGAGCTTCTGCTGCTTGACCCCTGGACTCATCTCTTAGAAAACTGGGCTCTCTGTTTTTGAGTCTTTATTTCTGGGTCTCATGCTTCTTTGAATACTTTCTCAAGTCAGCCAGTACTTGAGTTCCTAACTTTTTTATTTATGTTTTTTTTATTATCTTTATTTATTTGTTGGACAAATAAATAAATTTGTTGAGACAGGCAGAAATCGAGAGAGAAGGGGGTGATAGAGAGGGAGAGAGACAGAGAGACATCTGCAGCCTGGCTTCACCACTCACAAAGCTTTCCTCCTGCAGGTGGGGACTGGGGGCTTGAACCCTGGTCCTTGTATATTGTAACATGTGCGCTGAACCAGGTGCACCACCACCCAGCTTTCTTGAGTTCATTTTTTTTTTTTCTCTTTGCCAGAGCACTGCTCAGCTCTGGCTTATGATGGTGCGGGGCATTGAACCTGGGACCTGGGAGCCTCAGGCATGAGAGTCTTTTTGCATAACCATTATGTTATCTCCCCCACCTGAGTTCATATTTTTTTAAAAAAATATTTTATTTATTTTTATTTATTTATTCATGAAGATAGAACCAGACATCACTCTGGTACATGTGCTGCCGGGGACTGAACTCAGGAAGGACCTCATGCTTGAGAGTCCTTATGCCGGTTCTTCTGCTTCGCGCCATGTGTGCTTAACCCGCATGCTACCGCCCGGCCCTCATGCTTGAGAATCCAACGCTTTGTCCACTGCGCCACCTCCCGGACCACGAGTTCATATTTTTAACAGCGGTAAAAGCCTGTCACTCAGCTGAGACCATGGACAGCTTCTGCGGCCTTTTTTTTCTTTTCTTTTTTTTTAACCACTGATGACAATTTAGGATCTTTCTTTTTTTTATAATATTTTTGTCTTTGCTGTAAAGGGTGATGCTTCAACGAACACCCTCCCACACATATCTTCGCTACTAGAATTCCCTTCAGATAAATTCTTAGAAACAGGAGTCCTGTGTTAGAGGCCATGCATACAGCATCCTCATTTCTGCTTCTTAAAAATAGCATCTTCCATCGTCAAAGAAGCAAGCCGCTAAGAAAAGTCCGCAGCACTTGCTGGATGTTCTCCGGTTTGTGTAGAAGGGCTTTCTGGCCTGAGGGGCTGAGGGTGAGAGCAGGCACCAACTTTTAGCCTCAGGATAGATTCTGGACTGAGGAAGGAACCAGAGGGCGGGGGTGGTGTGGAGCTGCAGTCTTCTAGGGAGCACGTTGCTGCGTCCTCCCCGAAGCAAGGTGACCCTCTGTGCAGACAGCAGAGGGCAGGTGGCCCAGCTCCTTTTATCTACTGGAGGTGATTGGACAAGATCGAGGTTTGGAACTCTCTTGGGAAATGGCTGCTGTGCAGAGCTGGTTGTAGGAGCCTGGCGGCAGGGAAGGTTCCAGAAGCCATTATGCCATCAGCTCACTGTGTCGGGTTTTCACTGGGTGGAATTCCATGGGGTCCCAGCAGGAGGCTGAGCAGCAGGCTGGCTATAAACCTATTTTCTTTTCTTCCTTCCGTTAATTTGATTTTTGCATTTATTTACTTATTGGCTAGAGACAGCTAGAAATCGAGAGAGAAGGGGGTGATAGAGATGGAGAGAGACAGAGAGACACCTGCAGCCCTGTTTCACCATTCACAAAGCTTTCCTCCCTGTAGGTGGGGACCAGGGGCTTGAACCTGGATCCTTGTGCCTTGTAACATGTGCGCTCAACCAGGTGCGCCACCACCCTTCCCCCTCCCCCTTCCTTTTTTCCTTCCTTCCTTCCTTCCTTCCTTTTTATTTTAATGTAATTTATTTAATGAACATACACACATGTAAATATAAACATGACAATATAGCTAATCATTAAATTATAAATTTCAATAGATACTTGAGACAAAAGCTCTTAGCAGATCAGAAATAAAAACTTCCTTAACGGGAGTCGGGCTGTAGCGCAGCGGGTTAAGCGCAGGTGGCGCAAAGCACAAGGACCGGCATAAGGATCCCGGTTCGAACCCCGGCTCCCCACCTGCAGGGGAGTCGCTTCACAGGCGGTGAAGCAGGTCTGCAGGTGTCTATCTTTCTCTCCCCCTCTCTGTCTTCCCCTCCTTTCTCCATTTCTCTCTGTCCTATCCAACAACAATGACAACAACAATAATAACTACAACAATAAAACAACAAGGGCAACAAAAGGGAATAAATAAAATAAATATAAAAACATTTAAAATAAATAAATAAATAAAAATAGAATAGAAGGGAGTCTGGCTGTAGCGCAGCGGGTTAAGCGCAGGTGGCGCAAAGCACAAGGACCGGCATAAGGATCCCGGTTCGAACCCCGGCTCCCCACCTGCAGGGGAGTCGCTTCACAGGCGGTGAAGCAGGTCTGCAGGTGTCTGTCTTTCTCTCCCCCTCTCTGTCTTCCCCTCCTCTCTCCATTTCTCTCTGTCCTACCCAAGAGCGACAACAACAGTAGCTACAACAATAAAACAACAAGGGCAACAAAAGGGAATAAATAAATAAAATAAATATTTAAAAAAAAACCTTCCTTAACCTGATAAAGAATATCTGTCAGAAAAAAATCTTACTCTAGGCAGAATCAATTCAACTGAAATTAAGAACAAGACCGGTAAGACAAGATGTTCATCACAAATGTTAATACTCAACATTGTGCTTGAGGCCTAAGCAGTGCAGTAAGACCAGAAGGGCACACGAGCTAAATGGGTCATAAAGAGACAGAACTATTCACCCAGTAAAATCTAGAAAAAATTAGCAAAACAAAATTCTACACAGATACTCAATATACAAATATAAATAGATTCAATATGTCACAGAAACCAATCATTAAAACACAAAAAGATCCCATTACAAGACCAGAAATGACAAAATAGCTAAGAAGAATCTTGTTTAAAAAATTTCTTTATTGGGGAATTAATGTTTTACTTTCGACAGTAAATAGAATAGTTTGTACAAGCATAACATTTCCCAGTTTTCCATATAACAATACAACCCCCACTAGGTCCTCTGTCATCCTTTTTGGATCTGTACTCTCCCCCCACCCACCCACCCCAGAGTCTTTTACTTTGGTGCAATACACCAACTCCAGTTCAGGTTCTCTAAGAATAATCTGAACAGCAAATAGGCAAGACTTATATAAGGTAATCCATAATACTCTACTGGAAGTCATGAGGAAGCTTCATAAACAGATATTCCCTGACCTCTTCAAGTTATAGTAATAAACCCAATACAAACACATTTAAAATATCAATAAAGTTTTCCCTTTTTAAATTAGTGATTCAGTAATGATCAACAAGATTGCAGGATAACAGGTGTACAATTCCATACAATTCCCACCACCAGAATTCTGTATCCCATCCCTTCCATTGGGAGGTTCCCTATTCTTTCTTTTTAATTATCTTTATTAATTGGATAAAGACAGCCAGAAGTCAATAGGGTAGGAGTAGATAGAGAAGGAGAGAGACAGAGACACCTGCAGCCCTGCTTCACCACTCACAAAGCTTTCTCCCTGCAGGTGGGGACCAGGGCCTTGAACCCGGGTCCTTGCCCACTGTAACATGTGTGCTCAACCAGGAGTGCCACCACCCGGCCCCATAACAAAGCTGTTTCTCTTCAGTTCCTTAGAGAACAGCTGGGCACCTCAGGAATCTTCACGGCCTGCATCTGCTCGTGTCTTCCAGAATGGTGCTCTGATGTCTGGGAGGAAGGAAGCACCGCCCCTCTCACAGGTGATGGTGTTTGCACGGGGCTAGTCACACCTTTGGAAGGCAGGAGGTGTCGCCTCACCTGGACCGGACACTCAGAGTCTGCTGCCTTTTTGTCTGCTGTCAGTGACCCAGGTGGGGACACGGCCAAACGCCTCTCCCTGGAGTGGGTCTCGGAAGTTTTCTCCAAACAGAGATTGAAGACTCTCCTTTTCCTTTGAGATTACAGCTGGGGGCCTAGGGGTGCTGTTCTGGGAAACGCTGGGGACTAAAATCAGCAGAAGAGAAAGAAAAAGCTGGGGGCCGGGTGATGGCGCACTTGGTTGGGCACACATGTTACAACGTGCAAGGTCCCGGGTTCAAGTCCCCAGTCTTCACCTGCAGGGGGGTAAATCTTCATAAGGGGTGAAACAGGGCTGCAGGTGTCTAACTCTCTCTCTCTCTCTCTCTCTCCCTTTCCTCTTCCCTTTTGATTTCTGACTGTCTCTATCTAATAAATAGAAAATTAAAAAAATTAAGGAGAAAAGGTAACTGGGCCAGGACACAGCTCAGAAGGCACCATTTTCAAGGTTCTGGGTTCGAGCCCTAGCATCACATGGTGCCACCATGGATATCACTGGGGGACCTCTATGGATGATGGAACAGTGCTGAGATGTCTCTTTCTTCTTTTTTTTTTTCTTTCTTTCCTTTTGTTGCCCTTGTTGTTTTATTGTTGTCGTTATTATTGTTGTTGTTGATGTTGTCGTTGTTGGATAGGACAGAGAAATGGAAAGAGGAGGGGAAGACAGAGAGGGGGAGAGAAAGACAGACACCTGAAGATCTGCTTCACCGCCTGTGAAGTGACTCCCCTGCAGGTGGGGAGCCGGAGGCTCGAACCGGGATCCTTAAGATGGTCATTGTGCTTTGCGCCACATGCGCTTAACCCGCTGTGCTACCGCCCGACTCCCTGAGATGTCTCTTTACTCTCTGTTTCTGTCTCTTTCTCCTGAAGATACTTTTTCTTTTTTCCTTTCTTTCATTCCCTAAAATATTCTTAATATATATATATTTTTATTTCTTATTGGATAGAGACAGAAAGAAATTGAGGGAAGAGGGTGGGGGGATAGAGAAGGAGAGATTGAGAGGCACCTGCTTCACCCCTTGTGAATCTTTCCCCCCTGCAAGTGGGGGCCAGAGGCTTGAACCCAAGTCCTTGTCCACAGCGATGTGAGCGCTTAATCAGATACACCACTGCCTCCCCACCCCACCCCAGCCCCATGATCTCTTTCTAAAACAACAGAGTAAACACTTGGCCTGGGGATGGTAGTGTTGTGCATGGATCAGGCCCTGGTGCAGCATTAGAGAGAAAAGAAAAAAAAAAAAAAAGAAAAGAAAGCAAAACAAAGATAGAAAGATGCTTTCAACAGACATGACCCACACAAGGACCCACATGCTCCCCAAGGCTGACAGGAACTGTCCCTGAAGCTCTCAGCTAGTGAACAGACCAAATATCACTTGTTCTGAAGTCAGTTTGGTTGGGGTTTCTGCCCCCTAAATGCCTGAGTCCTGAGTCCTGGGCTCCAGGTGCCATTGGTCCTGCTTGACTGGACCGTGTCCCATGCCAGCGACAGCGTTTCACCAATGAGAGAGTGCAAGCTGGTGGTCAGAGAAGGAGAAGGTCCCATTTTGCTGGCCAGATGAGGACAGGTTTCTTAGAAGATGAGATTTGGAAGACTACCAAGAATTTGTCAGGAAGGTCGGGAGAAGATAGCATAATGGCTATGCAAAGAGACTCTGATGTTTGAGGCCCCAAAAGTCCTGGATTCAATCCCCTGCACCAGCATAAGCCAGAGCTGAGCAGTGCTCTGGTTACAAAAAAAAAAAAAAAAGTCAGGAGATTGCAGTTCTGGTGAAGTGTGTCAGGACACAAGCTGAGAGGCAGGGAGCAGATCACCCTCCCGCTTAGGGAGATGCCAGGGTGGGAGGGGAGTCGGGGGTAAACCCAGTGAGAGGGGAGCTGGGGTCCTGTTGTTCGGACCCCGAATTGCAGAGGGAAGTTGCAGGCTGGAATGCAACTTTATGAGATTTCCATCCTGCATTTGATGGGTAAATTAGTTTCAAACTAACCGTGTTGTCCCTATGGGAACTACAAGAAAAATTCCTATAAAATTAAACGAGAGTTGACTTCCTTCACACGACATCCCCCGCCCACAACCAACTATTGGGAGGTACCATGAAGTTGTTGAGGTAGCCAAGGTCTTGTATTGCAAGGAGCATTGGCAGCAGGTCAACATTCTTTATGCCATTTTTACTTCGGGGTGATTTATTTCTGTTTGGTTGTGGAAGGTGGTGGGGGAGAGCCAGCAGGAATTTCTTCAGTGTAGGGCTGGGGAAGGGGAGCTTGGAGCTGAGGGTTTCTGACGCAGCCAGAATTGAAGGCATCAAGATCATAAAGAGAGGTGAGCTTAATATCAGGCCGTTGTCACCTCCAGGTATTACTAAGTCAAAGCCATGCAGGGTGAAAGGAGAGAGGCCAAGTAGAAAAAAGAAAGTGGTTAAAAATGGCAAGGCACTGGGGGTGGGGGTTGGGGTGGGCAGTATCGTGCACAAGGACCAGGTTCGAGTCCCCTCTTTACTTTGCTTCTCTTCTCAATTTATCCCCGTCCTATCAAGTTTAATAGAAAGGGAAAGAAAAAAGCAAAAAGCGGGGACATGGCCACTTGTGACGGATCGCTACGTGGAAGAGCAGCAGGAAGGATCAGGGGACTCCGAAGGCGCAAGGGAGAACAGAATACACCACACTCTGTTGGAGGGGGAATCTGAGCTCAAGTTTTATTCAGCCAGTGAGAGTTTATGTATCTTTCAGTCTTACATAAACAATATCTGGAACAGAAAGTAAAGCTCACTTCTTGATTGGATGGCCTTGTGGTTTTACACAGAAATGTCGTGCTTCATGGGGTGATGCATTTCTGAGTAACAGGCTTAGCAGATAGTATTTTATGTAGAGTTTTAACATATTTCATAAGAGGAGGTGAGTACGTAATATTAAGAATTTTTCCTAAAACTTTATGTATTTGATGACCCATAGCTTCGTCCACCTCATTTCTTGTTTATCTGTATCTAATCTGGGAACAGGGGCTGTTCGTCCCTGATTACACGGTATCATTACCATGTACATAATGAAAACAATAATCAGAGTTTCCAATTTAGATCTGCTCAGGATGCCAAGACCCACTCCCAGAATTCTTCTTCCTTGAAGAGAGTTTTCCTGGGTGCTGACCCTGTCAGACCCATCGTTTTGGAGTTGAGTGGAGCTTGGCAGCCACTGGTAGCAGTGGCTATTAAAAACAAAAGGGGAGTCGAGCAGTAGCACAGTGGGTTAAGTACACGTGGCGCAAAGCGCAAGGACCACTGTAAGGATCCCGGTTCGAGCCCCCAGCTCCCCACATGCAGGGGAGTCGCTTCACAGGTGGTGAAGCAGGTCTGCAGGTGTCTGTCTTTCTCTCCCCTTCTCTGTCTTTCCCTCCTCTCTCCATTTCTCTCTGTCCTATCCAACAACAATGACATCAATAACAACAACAATAATAACTACAACAATAAAACAACAAGGGCAACAAAAGGGAAAGTAAGTGGTCCAGGAGGTGGCACAGTGAATAAGGAACTGGACTCTCAAGCATGAGGTCCTGAGTTCAACCCCTAGCAGCACATGTACCAGAGTGACGTCTGGTTCTTTCTCTCTCTCTCTCCTCCTATCTTTCTCATAAATAAATAAATAAATATTAAAAAAATGGCTTTGGCAGTTTGGTGGTTACTAGGCAGGCAGCCATGTGTCAAGAGTTACTTATCCAGGTCACAGAGGCTGTGGAGAAAAGGGAACTCTACTCCACTGCTGGTGGGAGTGCCAACTGGGGCAGCCCCTTGGGCAGACTGTGTGGAGAGTCCTTAAAGAAATAAAACTGGTAAAATAATTCAGCACTCTCATTCTTGAGCATTTATGCAGTGGACACGCAAACACTAATTAGAAGGGACACATGCAGCTCTGTGTTCACAGCTGTGTTATTCACAATAGACAAAGAGTGGAAGCAGCCTAGATGCCATCCACAGATGCCTGGCTAAAGCAGTTAGAGGATACAGACTCCATGGAATACTACTCTGCAATAAAAAAGAGAGGATATTGTGCCCTTTGGGACAAAATGGATGGAACTGGAGGTGATGATGCTTAGTGAAATAAGAGATGAAAGACAGCTGCCAGATGGCTTCACTCATTGTGGAATCCAGAGCTGATTCACATGAACTTGCCAAAAAAAAAAAAAAAAATCTAAACTAAACAGAAGCAAGCAAACTGAAAGACTTGGCGGTGATCTTTGGGAGGTGGAAGTGTGGGGACTGGGAGCTGTGGTGGTGGGTGTGGTGTACAACTAGACATTGCCATCTCACATTTATGAGTCTTCTGTACAACCTCATTCCAATAAATGTGAAAATTGGCAAAACTGTCATGTTAGAGAAACAACTTACTGGAAATGAGTAAAAAAGAAAAAAATTAAGTAGATCTGAATAGTTCTGTCTTTTAGAGAAATTTCTCCCATGATTGAATTCTTCTCACAAAGAAAACTTCAAATCCAGATGGTTTCGCTGGTGAATGCTTTCAAACATTGAAGGAAGAAATACTATGTTTTTTTTTTTTTTCTTTCCCCTAGTCTCAAAACACAGGGGAAAAAAAAAAAAGTTTCCAACTGAGTTTTATGATGCCAGCATAGTTCTACAAAAACCTGACAAGGACCTCACAAGAAAGAAAAGTAAGCACTATCTTCTCTCATCGACATAAAAAAATCACAACACAATGTTGTATATAAAGAAACACCCTAAATAAAAGCTTTGTGGGGTTCACCCGAGAATGTAGCTTTTGTTACTGTGGTTGCTGGGATGTCACCACTCTGGAGTGACTTTTTCAGCTGGAAAGAGAGGGGCAGAGGGAGGGAAAGGGACCAAACACTGAAGCTTGCCCCCGTGAGGCAGAGCCCTGTGGTTATACCTTCCCCCTGTCATTTCTCCCCCTCTGAGAGTCTGGACCACAATTCTTTATGCAGAAGGTGGGAGTTCTGGCTTCTGTCATTGCTTCTCTGCTGGACATGGGTGTTGGCAGGTGGATCCACACCCCCAGCATCTCTCTGTCTTTCCCTAGTGGGGCAGGGCTCTGGGGAGGGGAGGTTCCAGGACACATGGGTGAGGTCGTCTGCCCGGGGGAGTCAGGATGGTGTCATGGGAGCAACTGCAACTTGGTGGCTGAAAAGCACCAACATAAAGCAGAACAAATTATATAGTCATCAGGAAGCTAAAGGTAAGAATAGAGCAGGTGAGATTTGGGGTCTCTATTTTGGACAAAAAGCTAGGAAGACTAATTTATGTTGTTCCAAGGGGCCCATGATTTTAGTAAATTTTGCCTGAGCCCAACAACTAACATGCAGGTGGGCTAAATGTATTGTCTGGGGAGATGGTGTCAGAGTTGGAAATAGGACTAGAAAGCTGGGTCAGGGCAGAGAGTAGCTCCCAAATATGGGGAAAGTAGAGATACCATTAGCTGCAAATCCCATTGATCTGACCTGGGGTGCAAATAGATATTTGACTAAGAACTCACACCCAAAACAAAAATGTCCCACAAATTAATATGAAAAAAAAATTTTTTTTTTTTTTGTAAACAAGAGCACAATTCAGCTCTGGCTTATGGCAGTAGTGGGACTTAGGGAGGAATCTGGGACTTTTGCTGCCTCAGGCAGGAAAATCTTTTTGCAGAACCATTATACCATCTTTTAATAGAGAGTAGAGAAATTGAGAAGGAAAAAGATAGACAGGCAGACAGACAGACAGACAGATAGATGATAGATAGATAGATGATAGATGATAGAGAGATAGGTAGATGATAGATTGATAGACAGATGATAGATGATAGATTGATAGATAGATGATAGATAGATGATAGATGATAGAGAGATTATAGATGATAGTTATTTTGATAGATAGATGATAGATGATAGATAGATGATAGATGATAAACAGATGATAGATGATAGATTGATAGATGATAGATGATAGTTAGATAGGTGATAGATGATAGATGATAGAGAGATGAGACTGAGACTTGCGGCATTGTTTCACAACTCGTGAAGTTTCCTCTCTACACGTGGGGACCCAGAGACTTGAACCTGGGTCCTTGCACATGGTAATGTGTGCCCTCTGCTGGGTGCATCCCTGTCTGACCTCTGGAGTATCGTTTTCAATAGCAAATTCTCTAAGCTTTTTGCAATCTGAAAGGGTGACCAAGGCACCCACCGCCTTGCCCACCACCATTGCCTGAGCTACAGGCCACCCGGGGGAGAGTGGCTTTGCTGCGGGGGTTGGGGGGGGCAGCAGGCACAGCGGCGCTGAAGCCACTTGAAGCAGACGGACAGTGAGCACAGGGAGGAGAGGTGGGGCCCCTCCTCCCCCTGTGACCTCAGGGGTGTCACAGCGGGCACGTGCCCACTCAGAGAGGGCCTCCTCAGCCCTCTGTCTCCTCCCTGCCAGCGTCTGCCCAGCCCTCTGCGGCGTCTCTCCTGTGGATAGTTCTGGAGGCTCTCAGAAGCTGTCACAACAGATAAGTCACACTATCCTCTCCAGCTCCATCCCAAAAGGGCATCCTTGCTCTTAGGAGACAGGTCACGTTAGCTGGCAACCTCAGGGTGGTCAGTAGGAAGCTACCCAGGCCAGAGCTTGGCCTGCGGGTCTGCAGAGCCCTTTCCCCAGCTTGAGAAAGAAAGCCAGGTGAGTCTGAAGTTGAACTTGTATCTGCTGCCAGCTGCCACCAGCTTGTCCGCCAAGGGGATGTGCCCGCCCGCCCCATCTTTTAGTTATTTATTATTGGATAGAAACAGAAAAAAAGAGATAATAATAAAAAAAACAGAGAGAAATTGAGAGGGGAGGGGGAGACAGAGAAGGAGAGAGACACCCGCAGCCCTGCTTCACCACTTGTAAAGCTTTCCCCCTGCAGATGGGGACCAAGGGCTTGAACCCGCATCCTTGAGCACTGTAATGTGTGTGCTTAACCAGGTGTGCCACCATCTGCCCCACCCAAAGGGGACATACTTTACTGCTATGAAGCCACCACTGAAGCTGAAGTGCATCTCTCAGATCAAGCACTTTCCTTCCTACGGGCTAGAGGGGTATGTATCTAGGAAGGCCAGGAACCATCAGCACCAGGACCTGAACATTCCCCCCACCCCACCCCAGAGTCCTTTACTTTGGTGCAAGACACCAAACCCAGTCCAAGTTCTGCTTTCTGTTTCCCCTTCTGTTCTGATTTCTCAGCTTTCTTAATGAGTGAGATCATCCCATCTTCATCCTTCTCTTTCTGGCTGATCTCACTTCACAGGATTCCTTAATCTCCATCCAAGAGGAGGTGAAGAAGGTGACTTCATCACTCTTCACAGCTGCATAGTATTCCATTGTGTATCTAGATCACAGCTTTCTCAGCCACTCACCTGTTGTTGGACACCTGGGTTGCTTCCAGGTTTTTGGCTGTTACAAACTGTGTGGCTATGAATATAGGTGTACACATCTTTTGGGATATATCCTAAGGAAGCAAACACACACATCCAAAAGGACGTTTCTTTCTTTCTTTTATATATACTTTTATTGTCAGCAGGGCTATGGCTGGGGCTTGGGGAAAGCACTGGCCATTTTTTTCTTTCTACTTTATTTGACAGGACAGAGATAAATTGAGAAAGGAGGGGGGAGACATGGAAAGAGAAAGAGATACCTGCAGCTCTGCTTCACCACTCATGAAGCATACCCCTACAGGTGGGGAGCAGGGGTTCAAATCAGGGTCATTGTGCGTAGTGATATGTGCAGCTGACTGGGTGTGCCACCTGCCCCCTCCTCCCTCCAAAGTTTCTTTTCATCAGGAGTCCTTCCCTTTCTATTGTGGGACCCTCAATCAAGCTCTCACTGGTCTGATCTGGGCTCTTTGCTGAGCTGGGAGGGACCTCAAGGTTCATGACTCTTGAGGACACTAGGACCAATGGGTCTGCTCTCTGGGGGAAAGCAGAGCAGGCTGTCAGGTCAAGATATTTGAGGTGAACTTGAACTTGAACTTGAAGGTACACAGCATCCTGATGAAAGGGACCAGGCGATCAGGGAGAAGGCTGAGTCTAGAGCAGGTTAGTGCAGTTGGGATGGTTCACTTCTCATCTGGGGGGCGGGGGAGGTGCTGCAGGTGTGACTAGAGCTGAGGTGAGTGGGAAGCCTGAGAACCTCCCTCCATCCTTTGGTTCCTCATCCAGAGGCTGCATTTCAGGCCTCTCACCATCATGCTGTAGTGGGGAAGGTGGGTGCCCGGGCCCCATGCCCCTGCTCCTCTTGCCAGCCCCAGAAGGAAGATCACTAGGTGGAGAGTCAGCTGTTTGTCGTCTCCCACCCAGAGAGGGCTGAGCTCTCTGTCGCCTTGACACTCCAGCATGTAAATTAATCTTTTGTAAAGGAAGAAATGAAAGTCATTACGTGGCATTGTCTTATTTTAAAAGCAGCAATATCCTGCCGGATTGTAAGTGCTTAGAGGAGGACGATTAAACAGAAGCCTTATCTCCACCATTTCAAGGAGAAAATTGGAGAAAACTTATCCAATTAGGGATGACAAAGCAGGAAGGAGAAGGCACGAGACCCCTGGTTCTGTGACCAGCTCAAGGTGGATGACAGGGAGCGTGCAGGGTAGTAACAACCCTGCATCACCCTTTGCTCCGGCACCCCTGAAATGTTGGTGCATTCTGCCTTCCATCTGCCCGAGCGGCCTGCATCTGTGTAAGATGCTCTTCCAGTCTACCTCTGTAAAGAAAGCCAAGAAGTCTCACATTTGCTGTGGTCATTGGGCTGTGGTCATGCGAGTTGACGCTGTAACTTCAGTCTCCTCAGCTGTAGGCTGGGTCTACCAGTGTCCTTAGTGGGTCTGTGATGTGGTTTCAATGACAGCAGGTGGACCATCCTTCTACACTCAGTCCATCCATCCATCCATCCATCCATCCATCCATCCATCCATCCATCCATTCATCCATCTATCCATCCATCCATCCATCCACCTACCCACCCACCCATCCATCCACCTATCCATCCATCCATCCATCCATCCATCCATCCATCCATCCATCCTATTCATCTATCCACCCACCCAAACATCCATCCATCCATCCATCCTATTCATCTATCCACCCACCCAAACATCCATCCATCCATCCATCCTATTCATCTATCCACCCACCCAAACATCCATCCGTCTATTCACCCACCCAAACATCCATCCATCCATTCATCCATCTAACTATCCATCCATCCATCCATTCATGCACCCACACATCCATCCATCCATCCATCCATCCATCCATCCATCCATCCATCCATCCATCCATCCTATTCATCTATCCACCCACCCAAACATCCATCCATCCATCCATCCATCCATCCATCCATCCATCCATCCATCCATCCATCCATCCATCCTATTCATCTATCCACCCACCCAAACATTCATCCATCCATCTATCCATCCATCCATCCATCCATCCATCCATCCATCCATCCATCCATCCATCCATCCATCCATCCACCTGTCCATCCATCTGTCCTATTCATCCATCCACCCACCCAAACATCCATCCGTCAGTCCATCCACCCATTCCATACATTTATCCACCCATCCAAACATCCATCCATCCATCCATTCATCCTAGCCATCTATCCATCCAACCACAGTCCCCCATTTGCTAACCCACTCCTCCCAGCAAAGGTGGGGTCCCCTTAGAGAAGTCCACACTTTTATTTTGCCTCCAGGCTTATTGCTGGGGCTCAGTGCCTGCACTACGAATCCACTGCTCCTGGAGGCCATTTTTTCCCTTTTGTTGCCCTTTTGTTGTCTATCATTTTTTCCCTTTTGTTGTCTATCATTGTTGTTGTTAATATTATTGTTGTCGGGAATGGGTGGTAGCGCAGTGGGTTAAGCCATGTGGCACAAAGTGCAAGGACCAGCTTAAGGATCCCGGTTTGAGCCCCCGGCTCCCCACCTGCAGGCAGGTCCCTTCACAGGCTGTGAAGCAGGTCTGTAGGTGTCTGTGTTTCCCTCCCCCTCTCTGTCTTCCCCTCCTCTCTCCATTTTTCTCTATCTTATCCAACAACTATGACATTAATAACAACAACAATAAAACAATGAGGGCAACAAAAGGGAATAAATAAATATTTAAAAAATATTATTGTCATTGTTGTTGGATAGGACAGAGAGAAATTGAGAGAGGAGGGGAAGACAGAGAGGGGGAGAGAAAGACAGACACCTGTAGACCTGCATCACTGCCTATGAAGCGATTCCCCTGCAGGTGGGAAGCCGGGGACTCGAACCAGTGTCCTTACGCTTGTCCTTGTGCTTTGCACCACGTGCGCTTAACCCGCTGCGCTACTGTCCGGCCCCAAAGTCCACACTTCTTTTCTCTGACTCCTGATATCTTGACATTAGTCAAGATGGTTCATGGGGACACAGGGCCAGGACAGGGGAGCTGGGGCTTGGGTTGACCTCAGCTTTCCCGGCCAGAAAGTGGGGGCAGCTCGGGTGAAGATGCAGGAAGAAGAGTCCTGGATATGTGAGTCCCCCTCAAGGGGTCCACATGGTGCCACACAGCAACAGAGGGTGCCAGTTTCAGATGCTTCTCACTGCAGCCCTTGGCGTTTGGGGGAAGGGGTTACTGGCTGGAAGGCCTGGCACTGCCCAGTTGCCCGCTGGGTTCCTGTCCCTGTGCTCAGAAGAGTCTGATCCATCTGTTCTCCATTTTTGCTGAGAGAGAGAGAGAGAGAGAGAGCAAGTACGAGCCATTGTGCTGGAATCTTCCAACCCTGCCAGGGCAAGACTTGGTTCTTTGTTTAAAGCTTGCCGTCCGCGGGGCTCTGCTGCGTTGTCTGCACAGCGTTATATAAATAACAGCAATATAACCATAGAAACTTGGCTCCTATGCACTGCTTTTCATCCTCGAAGCATTCTGAAAACATTAACTAATTAATAAACAAGACAGAATGGCGGAGTCAGGAAGTGGCACTGGAGCAGAGCAGCTTCAGGGAGGGAGTTTCTGGCAAGTTGGCCAACTGCCTTGCGTGTGTGTGTGTGTGTGTGGGGGGGGGGGGTGGGAGTCCAGTGATGAGCTCTGGGAACAAAGCGGGGCAGGAGTGAGAACTCTGCCCACAGCGGCCATGTCCAGTGATTCCTCTGTATCCCATGTGTTGTCCCCTTCCCAGTCCATACACCTGTCTGCCCAGTTTATTCATCTTCAGATGATCTGAAGGGTCCAAGTGATGTCAGGAGTGGCGGGCTGGGCTCCAGGATGTTTCCCAAACACCCCCCACCGCCCCAGCTTAAGGCTGGATGGCTCAGCCCAAAGCAGACCTGCTTCCTCCCACGCTGACTTTCTCAGACCGGGTCCCCTGATCTCCCTCATATGTGACCTGGGTCACACACAGGTGAGTCCCAGTGACCTGGGGAGTCGCTGCTCAGATGCTCAGAGGACTGTGTAGGCAAGCGTACATGCACAGGGCACTTGACCAGGACCAAGCTCCTTCCACAGCTGAGCCAGGTCTCTCTGGGTGACCCCCGTCTCCATACCACCTGGCCTTAAAAAACACAGAGCGTTAAGGCGACAGTCCAGACTGTCTACAGATATCCTCTTCCAGATGTTTTTTGTACAGAAGCCAAGAAATGAAAGGAAACGTAGAAACTACTTGAGGTGGGCGGTGATGGAGCAGGTAGAACGCAGGACCTGCATGTGTGAAGCCCACCTCAAGTAGTTTCTACGTTTCCTTTCATTTCCGACACGCAGGAGCAGAGTCCTGTCACTCTCTTAAGACAAAAACACCAACTGTTGGTGAGGCCTTGCAGGGAAGGGACTCTCCTTCATTGCTGGCTGAAAGGTAAATCGGTCCAATCCCTGTGGAAAATGGTCTACAGATTCATCAGAATTTTACAAATGGTTATGACCCAGCAGTTCCTCTCCTGAGGATCTACCCAGTGAAAACAAAGACACCTGTCCACAAAGCCCTCTGCACACCTATGTTCAGAGCAGCACCATTTATAAGAGCCCAAACTTGGAAGCAACCCAGATGCTCAATAACGTATGAATGACTAAGGAAGTTGTGGTACATATACACAGTGGAATACTATACTGCTGTTAACAACATCTCTACCAGATGAGGCCACAATAAAAAGCAAGCAGGAAGGGGCCCCTCTCAGGCTCCAGTTTGAGCTGAGTGCCCTGGGCCCAGCCCCCGGCCAGTGGCCCTGCCCAGCTTCCTCTGCAGATAAGTACCTTTGGGCTCCCTCTGCATCCTGGTATCAGCCCCATCTAAAGCTGGGAGCTCAGGGCAGAGGTGCCTGGCCACTCCCCCAGGGCTGGTCTCCCCCCTGGAACATCCCCTAAGTCTTTCTCCTGGTGACCTGGGCACCAAGGTCAGCAGCTCCAAATCTGCGTTAGAAGTCGAGGCTGCTTGGCTTCTGGGTACAGACAGGACTTGTTTGACTTGCAGGAGGACTGGCTCCGACTTCAGCTAGTGCTGATGCCCCACCCCGGCCCCCTGAGCCCGGCATCTATTTCTGTTTATGCCCGCAGGTCCATTAGCCACTTTATTTATTTTCCCTTGTTCTCTTTGTGAATATTAAGCAGATCCAACAGATTCTAGAAATTAGCTAATGAGCTTGTGAGGGGCACATTTCCTGACACCTCCCCCCAGCTCTGCCACCCACCCTGAGGCGGAGCAGGGGCAGGGGGAGGAGGAGGGGAAGGCAGCCTCTGGCTGAAGGCTGTGGGGTGTGAGGGTAATGGGGGGGTAATATCTTCACCTGTCTTTGACAGCCCTGCTGAAGGCAGCACCTTTCAGCTCATCATGTAGCCCGCTCTGGTCATGAAATGTGAGCTTGCGGTGAAAGAGACGCAGACCAACCTGACTTCCCTGGACAGACGACCTCACCAAGGTGTCCTGGACCCCCACCTCCCCAGAGCCCTGCCCCACTAGGGAAAGATAGAAACAGGCTGGGGGTGTGGATCCACCTGCCAACACCCATGTCCAGCGGAAAAGCAATTACAGAGGCCAGAACTCCCACCTTCTACTCCCCATACAGAATTGTGGTCCGACTCCCAGAGGGATAAAGACTAGGGAAGCTTCCAATGCAGGGGAGGGGATACAGAACTCCCTCCCCTCCTACCTCTTACTTCACATCCTTCAATCACTCTGTCTACTCAACTAACTACGCAAAAGAAAGATAGATCTCCTAATCCCTTCTGACAGCATCAGCATTATTGCCACCCCTTGATAATTTTTAGAAGAAAAAAGGCAAACAATTGTCTAAGGGACATACTGGCGATATCTATCAACTAAAGGTCCATTATTGTTTCTATGACAACGTTTATTAGAATCACCAAACAAGTAAGTGCAGTGAAACTCGAGGCTAACTTAAACCCCACTAAAATCCCAGGTGTATTTCCTTCTCAACTTGAGGCCAGACCCCATAGACTATTTGATTACAACAAATGACACGCAGTGCTTTAAACAGCCGAGAGAATACCGAGCTCATCAGATAAAGACGGTACCACAGGGAGTCGGGCAGTGGTGCAGCGGGTTAAGCACACGTGGCACGAAGCGCAAGGACCCGCGGTAGGATCCCGGTTCGAGCCCCTGGCTCCCCACCTGCAGGGGAGTCTCTTCACAGGCGGTGAAGCAGGTCTGCAGGTGTCTGTCTTTCTCTCCCCCTCTCTGTCTTCCCCTCCTCTCTCCATTTCTCTCTGTCCTATCCAACAGCGACAACATCAATAACAACAACAATAATTACTGCAACAACAATAAAAATACAACAAGGGCAATAAAAGGGAAAATAAATAAATAAAATTAAAAAAAGAAGGTACCACAAAAGCTGGGAAAGGGCAAGAGACTGGCTCACTTCATGGTGGTCACTCTGGTCACTATCAGGCCACCCCATCACCTGGGGTCCAAATCAGAAAATCCTGGGATTCCCACAATATGTTAAGGGCCTAGACCTCTTTTTTTTATATTTTTATTTATTATTGAATAGAGACACCCAGAAATAGAGAGGAGAGGGGGAGATAGGGAGAAAGACAGAGAAACACCTGCAGCCCTGCTTCACCACTTGTGAAGCTTTCCCTCTGCAGGTGGGGACCAGGGGCTTGAACCTGCATCCTTGTGCACTGTAATGTAAGTGCTTGGCCAGGTGTGCCACCACCTGGCCCCCTGGGCCTAGACCTCTAACAGCCCCTCTCTCCACCATCACTGGTCGCATCCATCAGGAACGTCAGCACAAGCCCTCCTGGGGCCTCTCCAGGACCTGCCCTCACTGCAGAGCAGAATGGCGGGGACTCCCCACTCTCTGAAGGGAGGCCGGTCAGCCTGCTCTGCCCCTTGAGGAAGACGGGGCCTGCCATGAGAGCAGCCTAGAAGGTTCCAGCGGTGACCAGGGACTGTGAGCTCCGACTGACAGGGACTCGGAGGTTACACAGGCTTCTGTGTTCAACGTGAACATACATGGGCATTGGATTAAGATGGCGTGGTAACCAGTTAATCGTATTTATATAGTTTCTTCAAGTTTGGGAGCTACTCTCTGTCCTAATCCAGCTTTCTAGCATTATTCTCAACCCTGACACCATCTTCCCAGACAGTATTTTTAGTCCACCTGCATGTTAGCTATCAGACTAAAGAAAACATCACAAAAATCATGGGCCCTTCGTAATGTACCTAAAATAGAATTCCTAGCTTTTATCCACCCTGAAATCTCTATTCTCATCTGCTCTATTCAAAATTTCTGGTTTCTTTCTTTTTTCCTCTTTTTTTGTTTGTAAATTTTATTTATTTATTTTCCCTATTGTTGCCCTTGTTGTTTTTATTGTTGTTGTCGTTACAAAGGACAGAGGGAAATGGAGAGAGGAGAGGAAGACAGAGAGGGGAGAGAAAGACAGACACCTACAGACCCGCTTCACTGCCTGTGAAGCGACTCCCCTGCAGGTGGGGAGCCGGGGGCTCGAACTAGGATCTTTCTGCCGGTCCTTGCGCTTAGCGCCAAGTGCGCGCTACTGTCCAACTCCCTCTTTCTTTCTTTTTTTTAAAGGGTCACTTTTCTTTCTTTTTTTTAAAAAAACTTTATTTACTTATTTTTCCTTTTGTTGCCCTTGTTTTATTATTATTGTTATTATTGATGTTGTTGTTGTTGGATAGGACAGAGAGAAATGGAGAGAGGAGGGGAAGACAGAGAGGGGGAGAGAAAGACAGACACCTGCAGACCTGCTTCACTGCCTGTGAAGTGACTCCCCTGCAGGTGGGGAGCCGGGGGCTCGAACCGGGATCCTTACGCGGGTCCTTGTGCTTTGCGCCACGTGTGCTTAACCCGCTGCTCTACCGCCCGATTCCCTACTTTCTGGTTTC
>NW_026647929.1:0-52518 GCF_950295315.1 Erinaceus europaeus
CATTTATTGATATCAAAGATTGAAGATATTTTAACGCAGTTCTTGTAGAGTTTTAGAGTGTTTTGATGTATGTCCTATTTGTGGTGGTCTGGTTGTTTATAGGAGACCTTTCAGAACTTCTTTCAGGGCAGGCTTGGTGATGGTTGCTTCCTTCAACTGTTGCTTGTCTGAGAAGGTTTTGATGCTTCCCTCTAGTCTGAATGACAGTCTAGCAGGATATAGTATTCTTGGCTGAAAGCCTTTCTCATTGAGCACTCGATAGATATCTTGCCATTCTCTTCTGGCCTGTAGTGTTTGTATGGAGAAGTCTGCTGCTAATCTTATGAGTTTTCCTTTGTAGGTTACTCTTTGTTTTTCTCTTGCAGCCTTGAGGATCCTTTCTTTATCCTTATTCCTTTCCATTCTAAGTATGATATGTCTTGGTGTCTTTAGGTCTGGGTTAATTCTGTTTGGGACCCTCTGAGCTTCTTGAATCTTTATGTCTTTGATGTTGTCTAGACTAGAGAGATTTTCAGCTATTATGGCCTGGAGAATGCTTTCTTCCTCTCCTTCTCTTTCTTCCTCTGGTAAGCCAATAATGCGTATATTGTTTCTTTTCAAGTCATCCCATCGGACTCTATTGTTGTTTTCAGCATCTCTTAATCTCTTTTTGAGATCTCTTACTTCTTTTTTAGTTGTCTCTAATTCATCCTCAGTCTTTCTAATTCTGTCTTCAGCCTCATAGATCCTATTCTCTCTGCCCTCTACTGCTTTCTGGAGTTCATCTATTTTGTTGCCCTGCTCTGATACTGTTTTAGCTTGTTCAGCTAGTTGCATTCTTTTTTTTTTTTTTTTTTAATATTTTATTTATTTATTTATTTATTTATTCCCTATTGTTGCCCTTGTTGTTTTATTGTTGTAGTTATTATTGTTGTTGTCATTGTTGGATAGGACAGAGAGAAATGGAGAGAGGAGGGGAAGACAGAGAGGAGGAGAGAAAGATAGACACCTGCAGACCTGCTTCACCGCCTGTGAAGCGACTCTCCTGCAGGTGGGGAGCCGGGGTTCGAACCGGGATCCTTATGCCGGTCCTTGCACTTTGCGCCAAGCTAGTTGCATTCTTAGCTCAGCGATTTCAGCTTTCAGCTCTCTAATAACCATGAGATAATTAGAATTTTCTTCCATATTCTCATTTGTTGTTCCTGCATTTCTGATTACAATTTTTTCAAATTCTTTACTCACTCCTGTTATTATTTCCTTAGCTAATGTTTGGATGTTGAACTTGTTGTTTTGTGCTTCACCCTCTGGAGGACTTTTAGCTGGACCCTTGTCCTGGTTCGAGTCTCCAATATTTTTTCTTGCTGTTTTAACCATTTTATATATTATGTTATGAGTTCCCTTTATCAGTACTTTTCAAATTATTGATCACTATTGCCTGGATTGACTTGTGTCTAAGTAAGTTAATTAAAGGGTTTACAGTGGTGGAAGTTAACAGTTGTTTCAATCCCTGAGTTGGAGCTCAGTGGTTTAAAAGCCTCTTTTTTTTTTTCCTTCCCTGTAGGCTATGGGAGCCTGAGGGCTTTTAAACTATCAATAGGCTTCAATTTAATCACTGACTCCTGACCAAGAGATAAAGCAGGGTGTGGCAGAGATAATCCAGTGGATATGCAAAGAGACTTTCACAGCCCCTCAGCTATGCCACCGAGGTATAGGTCTTCTCCTGAGTTTCCTGGTTAGATCTCTGTCCCCTGGTGTCCCTCCCTGCCACTGCTCCAGATTCTGAGGGTAGTAGCAATGGAGACTCAGAGTTGCACTTGGTGAGTCTCTGGGGAGTCCTCTCCTCCCTTCAGCTGTCCCCTTGTTGGTGGAGCAGACTGGAGGTAGTGTCTCAACTGATAAACTGCTGAACTGTTAGCAGTCACTTAATCTCTCCTTAGGCTCCTCTCTCCTCTCTGTCACCAGCCACATGTGTTTGTACTCACCGGTGATTTACTGGCTTCCTGTGGTCATTCTAGTTCTGTCTTGTTTCGGTCCCGGGTGGTCTCCTTTGGTATTCCTAGTTGATCTGGGAGAGGAGAGGAGAGGAGAGGAGAGGAGAGGAGAGTAGAGGAGAGGAGAGGAGAGGAGAGAAAGCGATCTGCTGCTCGTAGCTCAGCCTCCGGAATTCGAATCCCGGAGACGTCATAATTTTAAATCCAGTGCTCTAGTTACAGAAATTCTTAATTAATTGCTCCAGGGAATAAGCAACGCTCCTCAGCTGATTTGAAAGTAAATTTGATGTTGAAAACCACTGATGAAAATACACCACACAACCCCTCGCTCACTAGACTTGTCCAGAGATGCTCAGACATGTCTAAAGCCTCAGATCAACATACAGGCATAGGCTTGTTTCCCCAGAACACTGGGTTTCTTGTGCTCACAGAAATAACTAATCTTGGGAGTTGGGTGGTAGCGCAGCAGGTTAAGCCCACGTGGTGCAAAGTACAAGGACTGGCATAAGGATCTGGGTTTGAGCCCCCGGCTCCCCACCTGCAGGGGAGTTGCTTCACAGGTAGTGAAGCAGTGCTGCAGGTGTCTGTCTTTCTCTCCCCGTTTGTCCTCCCCTCCTCTCTCGATTTCTCTCTGTCCTATCCAACAACAACGACAATAACAACTACAATAAAACAACAAGGGCAACAAAGGGGAATAAATAAATATTTAAAAAAGGCAGTCATCAGAAAACCTGAGAGGCACTGAGATCTCTTTGCTGGATCCACACACCAGACTGCTCTGCAGGAAGGAGGAGCCTGAACATCCCAAGCACAGACACACCTGGGCAGAGCTTCCCAGGAATTAGGTGAGCAGACAATGAAGCCACCCATTTGAGGATGGAAGCCCTGAGGTCAGGCACCCAGTGAAGAGGATTACAGAGAGGCTTCTTATTTCCTCCATCACTTAGAAAAGCCTGGCAAAACATCAAGAGCAGAGATTGGAACCTGACTCAATAGCTACAGAGACAAAGGGAAGGAGCAGAACCTTCCTTCATGGATACAACCCTTACTGGTCCCAGAAGCACCTTGAAGGTCTCAGAAGCAGAGTAAAGGATTCACCATGGCACAGGAAGGCTTCCTGGAAAAACTGATGTCAGAGGCCAGCTGCCCCGTGTGCCTGGATTTCCTAAAAGACCTGGTGAGCCTGGACTGTGGGCACCACTGCTGTGCTGCCTGCTGGACATCCTCCCCTGTCCTGTCTGCCGCACCACTGTGCCTACAGGAAGCAGCGGAAGAACAGCCAGCTGAGTGCCCTGGTCCATATGCTGAAGCAGTTGCTCAGCACAGGGAGCATGAGTAAGAAGCAGCAGTTGCTGCCCCTGTGTGAGAAGCACCAGCAAGTCCTCAGCCTGTTTTGTGAGAAGGACCTGGAGCTGGTGTGTGCCCAGTGCAGGGAATCCTGTGAGCAGCAGGGTCACCCCCTCACCTCCACTCAGGAGGCTGCTGTTCAGCACAGGAAAAAGCTCAAATCCCACCTGAAGACCTTGAGGAAATATCTGGAAGATGCTAAATGGGGCCTACAGATGCGAATCAATGAAAGAAGTGATTTCTGCAAGAAGGTGGAAAAGAAAGAGTTTGAATTAGACTTGGAATTTGAACATCTTAATCACTCTTTGAGAATGAATCAAAACATCATTGAAAATATTTCAACAACAAGACAACAAATAACCCCATCCAAAAATGGGGGGAGGACAGAATATTCACCACAGAAGAGATCCAAAAGGCCGAGAAACACATGAAAAAATGCTCCAAGTCTCTGATTGTCAGAGAAATGCAAATCAAGACAACAATGAGATATCACTTCACTCCTGTGAGAATGTCATACATCAGAAAAGGTAACAGCAGCAAATGCTGGAGAGGGTGTGGGGTCAAAGGAACCCTCCTACACTGCTGGTGGGAATGTCAATTGGTCCAACCTCTGTGGAGAACAGTCTGGAGAACTCTCAGAAGGCTAGAAATGGACCTACCCTATGACCCTGCAATTCCTCTCCTGGGGATATATCCTAAGGAACCCAACACATCCATCCAAAAAGATCTGTGTACACATATGTTCTTGGCAGCACAATTTGTAATAGCCAAAACCTGGAAGCAACCCAGGTGTCCAACAACAGATGAGTGGCTGAGCAAGTTGTGGTCTATATACACAATGGAATACTACTCAGCTGTAAAAAATGGTGACTTCACCGTTTTCAGCCGATCTTGGATGGACCTTGAAAAAATCATGTTGAGTGAAATAAGTCAGAAACAGAAGGATGAATATGGGATGATCTCACTCTCAGGCCGAAGTTGAAAAACAAGATCAGAAAAGAAAACACAAGTAGAACCTGAAATGGAGTTGGCGTATTGCACCAAAGTAAAAGACTCTGGGGTGGGTGGGTGGGGAGAATACAGGTCCATGAAGGATGATAAATGACATAGTGGGGGTTGTATTGTTAAATGGGAAACTGGGGAATGTTATGCATGTACAAACTATTGTATTTACTGATGAATGTAAAACATTAATTTCCCAATAAAGAAATAAATTAAAAAAAATAAAATAAAATATGCTTCAACGTGATGAAAGAAATATTTTGCAAAAAATTACAGAATGCAGAGGCCAGATGTCAGTCTACAGCTCCACAGTGAAGAGTCTGCTGAGAGAATTTGCTGAGATGGGTTCACAGGCAGACCTGGATCTACTGATGAATATCAGAAAATTTTACTTTCAGTGTAGCAAGTATAAAGACCTACAGATCCCAACCATATTTTCATACAAATTCACGGAGACTGTTCCTGGTCTTCCTCAAAGCTATTGTGGCCTACATAACATGATCAGCAAGTTTCAGGTGGGTTTGACACTTGATCTTGAAACTGCCCACCCCTGTCTCACTATCTGTGAAGTATAGAAGGTAGCCACATTTCCTCTTGAAAGGAGAGATGCAAATTGGTTTCCCAAACCCAAGGCATTTACTTCTCACACAGCAGCCCTGAGTTGTGAGGGCTTTTATGCAAGCAGGCATTTTTGGCAAATTGAACTCCAAGGCACAGTTGTGTGGTCCTTTGGGGTGTGCAAAGAATCTTTCCCCAGAGATGCCCAGATTCCACTGTCCCCAAGCAATGGCTGTTGGCTTTATCAGCAGTACACATACATACAACTTAGCCCACAGAGAGCACAGACCCATGTTGGAATTTTTCTGGACTATGAGTTGGGAGAACTTTCATTTTATGATATGAATCAGTGGTGCCACTTACATACAATCACTGACACCTTTACAGAAAGACTGATACCCTATTTCTCTGCTAAGCCTTCTTCCTCGTCATTTGTTATGAGAATCATTAAAGATGAATGCTGATGTTTTTGTAAATGTTCTTCACTGTAATTAGGCATTTTGATAATAAATACTTGAGCCATTAAAAAAAAGAAATAAATTCAGACCACAGTGGAATTAAACTAACACTTAACAATCAACAAAAGATTAGTAATAATCCCAAAATGTGGAAGCTCAACAGTGTACTACTTAACAACTACTGGGTCAAAGAGGAAATAAAGGAAAAAATCAAAATGTATCGAGAGTTCAGTGAAAATGAAGACACAAGCTATCAAAATATTTGGGACACAGCTAAGGCAGTACTGAGAGGGAAGTTCATAGCCATACAAGCACATATTAGGAAACAAGAAAAAGCACAAATAAACAACCTGATTGCACACATTAAAGACCTAGAATTAGAAGAACAAAGGAACCCTAAGGCAACCAGAAGGATAGATATAACTAAAGTCAGGAAGAAATAAATAGCATTAAAAAAAAAGAAATAACTAATCTAAACTTTTTTTACATGTAGAAACACTATGCTCATATATACTCTGTTTACCATATGCACTACATGTGCATGGATTTTTTGAAATAAAGATATTTATTTTATTTGGTATAAGGAGAGAAAGAATCAGACATCAGTCTGGTACATGTGCTGCCAGGAATCAAACTCAGGACCTCATGCTTGAGAGTTTAGTGCTTTGTCACCTCCCGGACCACTGGATTTTTTATTTCTTTTTAAAATTAATTAATTAATTGCCTCCAGGGTTATCACTTGGGGCTCAGTGCCTGCACTATGAATCCGCTGCTCCTGGAGATCATTTTTCCTATTTTGTTACCCTTGTTATTGTTGTTGCTATTGTTACTGCTGTTCTTGTTGTTGGATAAGACAGAGAAATCGAGAGAGGAGGGGAAGGCAGAGGGGGAGAGAAAGATAGATGCTTCACTTCTTGTGAAGTAACCTCCCCCTGCAGGTGGGGGCCTGGGCTCCAACCGGGATCCTTATGCCAGTCCTTGCGTCTTTGCGTCCTTGCGCTTTGCGCCATGTGCACTTAACCCATTCTGCTACCACCTGGCTCCGGGCAGTAGTACTTTAGATTCAAGAGCATGAGGTTCGAGAGTCAGGTGGTAACACAGCGGCTTAAGCTCAGGTAATGCAAAGTGCAAGGACCGGCGTAAGGATAAAGGTTCGAGTCCCTGGCTCTCCACCTGCAGGGGAGTCACTTCACAAGCAGTGAAGCAGGTCTGCAGGTGTCTTTCTCTCCCCCTTTCTGTCTTCCCCACCTCTCTCCATTTCTCTGTCCTATCCAACAACGACTACAACAATAAAACAACAAGGGCAACAAAAGGGAATAAATAAATATTTAATTTAAAAAAAAAGAGCATGAGGTTCCAAGTTTGATTTTTTTTTTTTTGCCTCCAGGGTTATTGCTGGAGCCCTGGAGTATGAATCCAAAGTTCCTGGAGGCCACTTTTCCCTTTTGTTGCCCTTGTTGCCTTGTTATTATTATTGTTAGATAGGACAGAGAGAAATCGAGAGAGGAAGGGAAGATAGACACCTGCAGACCTGCATGACCACCTGTGAAGCAACCCCCTTGCAGGTGGGGAGTCTGGGGCTCGAACCAGGACCCTTATGCTGGTCCTTGCCCTTTGCACCATGTGTGTTTAACCCGCTGCCCAGTGGGAAAGCTTCACGAATGGTGAAGGAGAGCTGCAGGTGTCTCTGTATCTCTCCCCCCATCTCAATTTCTTTTTGTCTCTATCTAATAAATACATAAATATTTAAAATTATTTAAAAAATAAACTAGGGGTGGTCGGGCGGTGGAGCAGTGGGTTAAGCGCATGTGGCGCAGAGCGCAAGGACCTGTGTAATGATCCCGGTTCGAGCACCCGGCTTGCCACCTGCAGGGGAGTAGCTTCACAGGCGGTGAAGCAGGTCTGTAGGTGTCTTTCTCTCCCCCTCTCTGTCTTCCCCTCCTCTCTCCATTTCTCTCCAACAACGAACAACATCAACAATGGCAATAATAATAACCACAATGAGGCTACAACAACAAGGGCAACAAAAGGGGGAAAAAATGGCCTCCAGGAGTGGTGGATTCATGGTGCAGGCACCGAGCCCAGCAATAACCCTGGAGGAAAAAATAAATAAATAAACTAGGAAAAATATTCCGGTGGGGTGACAGCATAATGGTTCTAGAAGAAGATTCTCATACTTGAGGCTATGAGGTTTCAGGTTTAATCCCCAGTACCACCATAAACCAGAGCTGAGCAGCTCTACAGTATAAACAGAATTAAATAAAAATAAACCTCTGCTATACTTGTGGGTGAGTATGGGTATATGATGCAACATGCTCAATGTGGGTGTGTTTGCAGAGGTATTGAGAAAAGTATGAGGCTTTGAGGTCACAGGTTCTAACCTACATACTACCACAATCAGTGCTCTGATGGGATGGGGAAAAAAGGTATGGGAGCAGGCCGGGTTGTGGCACACTGGGTTAATTGCACATAGTATGAAGCACAAGGACCTGCTCAAGGATCCTGGTTTGAGACCCTGGTTCCCACCTGCAAGGGGGTTGCTTCACAAGCGGTGAAACAGCTCTGCAGTTGTTTATCCTTTTCTCTATCTTCCTCTCTCTCAATTCCTCTGTCCTGTCCAATTCTTCTTCTTCTAGCGTTTGCCCTTCTTCCGTAGCCAGTCAACAGCGTCAGGTTGAGCCTGATGTAAAGTTTCGAGACCTCCTTTGAATCTGGAGAGGTGGCAGTCGTTGACTATGTAGTCCTGTCCAGTAAAATGGAAGAAATGACCACTAGGAGCAATTGTTTCCTAGCCTGAGCAATAACCCTGAATGCCCCCCCCCAAAAAAAAGTATGGGTGGTAGATAGCATTATGGTTTCCCAAAGAGACTCTCATGCCTGAGTTCCCACCATAAACCAGAGCTGAGCATACACCAAACCAAACCACCCACACTGGTGTCTGTGTGTGTTGAGGGGAGGAGGCAGTAGGAAAAGTGAATCTAGGGAGAGCAGGGGAAACTACTGAGGTTTTTTTAATTTTAATTTTTTTTTTCCTTAGTGAAAGGAACTTGGTTGTAGTTGAGGAAGACACTAAAGTAAGGTGTAAGGCTGGGCAGCAAACACAATATTTATGCAAAAAGCCTTTCATGCCTAAGGCACCAAATGTCCCAGGTTCAATTCCCACACCACCATAAGCCAGAGCTGAGCAGTGCTCTGGTTAAGTGGTTGTGGTGATGGTGGTGGTGGTCATAGTGATATGAAGATTTCCCAAAGCAGATGTTAAGGGGCTTAAACCGAGGCTTTAGCTCATAGTAAAATGTGTGCCTTCCTGGGTGAGCTATCTATTGGCCCTAAAATAAGGCATCTTATTTTAGGTAAGGCCCTAAGTTCAATTTTTAGCTTTGCATATATCAATGATACTCAGGTGCTCTCACCCCCTCCTCTTCATCTCTCTATTTTTAAAAATTTTATTAATGAGAAAGATAGGCAGAGAGAGAAAGAACCAGACATCACTCTGATACATGAGCTGCCAGGGTCTGAACTCAGGACCTCATGCTTGAGAGTTCAATGTTCCTTCCACTGTGCTACCTCCTGGACAACCTCTCACTCTTTCTCATAATAAATGAATTAAATAAATTAGCTATACTTAATTTTTTTAGAGACAGAGAGATAGAGAGGCAGAGAGGGAAATGCAAGGAACCATAGCACTGAAGCTTCCTTTAATGAGGTGAGGGCTAGGCTCATGGCAGAGCAACACACTATTCAAATAAGCTATTTTGATGGCCTGCCTACTTTTTTTTCTCTTTCTTCCTTAATTTCTTCTCTTTTCTTTTAAAGATTTATTTATGAGAAAGATAGGAGAGAAAGAACCAGACATCACTCTGGTATATGTGCTGCCAGGGATCGAACTCAGGACCTCATGGTGGAGAATCCAGTGCTTTATCCACTGAGCCACCTCCTGAACCACCCTTTTCTTTTCTTTAAAAAATTTTTTTTTATATTTATTTATATTTTCCCTTTTGTTGCCATTGTTTTTTTTATTGTTGTTGTAGTTATTACTGTTGTTGTTACTGATGTTGTTGTTATTGGATAGGACAGAGAGAAATGGATAGGAGGGGAAGACAGAGGGGGAGAGACAGACACCTGCAGACCTGCTTCACCATCTGTGAAGCGACTCCCCTGCAGGTGGGGAGCCGGGGGCTCGAACTGGGATTCGTAAGCCGGTCCTTGTACTTGCATCACTTGTGCTTAAACCGCTGGCTACTGCCTGACTCCCCCCACTTTATTTCTTTTTTTTAATTTTTAAAATATTTTTTATTTATTTATTCCCTTTTGTTGCCCTTGTTGTTATTGATGTCATTGTTGTTGGATAGGATAGAGAGAAATGGAGAGAGTAGGGGAAGACAGAGAGGGGGAGAGGAAGATAGACACCTCCCTGACCCTAGAGGCATTACAGATGTGACTGCTGTGTCACATGTGTGTCATTAGGTGGCAGAGAGAAGAGAGGCTTGTCTACGTCCAGTGCTCTGACTTGTTGGCGACTGGGTGATTGATAGTCTGAGAAAGATAGACAGCTGCAGACCTGCTTTACCACCTGTGAAGCGACTCCCCTGCAGGTAACCGGGATCCTTCCAAGGGTCCTTGTGCTTTGCTCCACCTGCACTTAACCTACAGCGCTACTGCCCTACTCCCCCCTTTTATTTCTTAAAGATTACTTTTCTGCAGCCCAGGAGTTGGTGCAGTAGATAATGTATTAGATTCTCAAGCATGATATCCCCTTTGTTTCCTCTTTTTATCCCCTTCCTCTCTCTTTCATAAATGGATGAATGAATAAATAAATCTTTTTAAGAAGCCTTTGGAAACTTCAAAATTATTTGAAAAAGAAGCATTAAATGAAACTGAGCAGTTGGCACAATTTAACACCCTTCATAGAACAAGAGAATTACATGATCTCTCTCTCTCTCTCTCTCTCTCTCTCTCACACACACCCCTCAGAAAAATTATTCTAGTTAAGGAATGTAGAAGATGTACAATGGGTTGGGGTTGGGTGGCACACTGGATTGAATGTACATAGTACAAAGCACAAGAACCCACGCAAGGTTTCCGGTTCAAGTCCCCAGCTCCCCACCTGCAGGGGGATTTCGCTTCACAAGTGATGAAGCAGGTTTTTAGGAGTCTATCCCTCTCTCTCCCTCGCTATCTCCCCTTCTCCTCTCAATTTCTCTCTGTCCTATCCAATTTTAAAAAAGAAAGAAAAGAAATGACCGCTAGGAGCTGTGGATTCATAGTGCTTGCACCCAGTCCCAGTAATATCCCTGGAGGCAAAAAAAATGCAAAGTAGGCCTGGAATTGGCGCAATAGATAAGGGATTGGGCTCTCCAGCATGGTATTCGAAGTTCCATCCTCAGCATCTAAAATGCTAGAGTAATGGTCTGGATCTCTTGCTCCTGAATAAATAAATGTTTTGTATAGAGACAGAGAAAAAGTTGAGAGAAGAGGGGAGAGATAGACACTTCCAGCACTGCTTCACTGCTTATAAAGCTTCCATCCTGCAGGTGGGGACTAGGGGCTTAAACCAGGTCCTTGTGAATTTTAATATGTGTGCTCAACCAGGTGTGCCATTGCCCAGCCCCTTAAATAAATACCTAGCAAACAAGGAACATACAGGATATGGCAAAGACCAGAGAAGCAATGGTTTTTACATTCAAAGTGCTTACAGTTTACTCTGGAAAAGAGACAAATGATTATCAGCATTTACCAAGCATAGACTTTGCCAGGCATTGTTCTAAGTACTTCATACACATTAACTCCTTCATATCAATACTTCACAATTTACCCTGTAGAGGAGATAATATTTCAATCTTTATTGTCCAGCAGAGAAAACTGGGACTCAGAGGACGATGCCCAAGCAGGTGGACTGAGCTTTAATACTCAAGAACTTAACTCCCATGTAATACTGCATCTTAGATACACATGAAGAGCAACAGGTTCTAAGTGAGGGTCGGAGTCTGGGGGACCATCTGACCTTGTCCTGCAGAGTGAACCATGGATTCCTATCTTGGAGTGGTGACTTCAAGTCTGACATGTGACATTGGCTGGAGTTGTTGGAGAAAGTGATTGGAAAGAATCCTGGGGAGAAGGAGCAGTTAGTTAAGAGGTTCTGAGATAGAATATAGGGTACTAAGGGGGGACTGAAAGTCCTGCAGCATGGCTTGGTCACAGAGAATAGGTGGATGGGAGCCGGTGGAAGTTTATTTGCATAGTGCTGTGTTTTGCCATGTGCGAGACTGAGGTTTGAATCCGATCTGAAGGAAGCTTTGGTCTCTTTAATCCCCTCTTCTCTCTCCTTTCTCCTTCTCCTTCTCTCTCTCTCTCTCTCGGTGCCGGCACCATGAATCCACTACTCCCAGTGGCCAACTTTCCCCTCTTTCTTCCTTCCTTTTTTGTTGTCTAATTTTTAAATATTTTTATTTACTTATTTATTACTGAATAGAGACAAAGAGAAATTGAGAGGGGAGGTGGGGGTAAAAAGGGAGAGAGACAGAGAGACACCTGCAGCCCTACTTCACCATTTGTGAAGCTTTCCCCCTGCAGGTGGGGACCAGGGACTTGAAGCTGGTCCTTGTGCACTGTAATGTGTGCGCTCAACCAGGTGTGCCACCACCTGGCCCCTCTTAGATCAAGAATTTCACACAAGAGTGACAAAGAAGTCAGAATACCACTCTGGTACACATGACACTGAACATTTAACAGGGGACCTCAGGCATGCTAGTTCTCAGTTGTTTTTCCTTTGTCCTTTCTAACTTCATCTCCTGCTACTCTTTCTTTTACCAGAAAATAAGCACCCACTTTATTAATAAAATAGCTATAGAAAAAGCTTTCCAATGTCTTAGAAGGAAAACAACACAGACCAGCACTACTTGTTGAGGATGAAGTGCCCACATTTGTTCTGAGGCCTTCCTACCACACCACAGATGTTTGATCAGGACAATTACCACCCGTCTGAAGCTCTTGCTATTTCTCAATGTGGGTAGGAACTTCATAGTTAACTCTTCAAACAGAAGACAGAAACTGGTGTTATTTCTGTTTTTTTTTTTATTTTTTTAAAAAATATTTATTTATTTATTCCCCTTTTTTTGTTGCCCTTATTGGTTATTTCTGTTTTGTAAACTTTTGGTGTAAAGAGAACACATCAATATGAAAAACTGTCTTTTTCTGAATTCAAGGAAAACTGTGAAGTAATCTTATCACTTTTTTCCTGATATGGTCTTCTGGAGTGCTGTGTCAGGAATCCTTTTTCCATTGCTAGCATATGTCTGGGTGAGAGGAAAGGGTGGAAAGGTGCCAATGCTTCACACAGCCAGTGCAGGTGATGCTTTGAGTCTACCACCTGTCCACTGGCTGCAGCTGTGTTGAAGGCAGATGCAGCAGCCTGATGAGGCAGCCCAACCATTACCTCTTCTTGAAACTGTATTTTTTGCGTTCATAGAATAGATCTGTCTTGGAACTCCCCAAGTTGACAATCTCTGGCCAACCATCTCTATCCTTCTCCTGGATGGTGCATTCCATACAATAATAGGCATCAGAGACTCCTGGACCTCCACAGATCACACAGCACTCCACCACATTGTTCGCAGTCTTCGCATAGCTACTCCAGCTTGTTTGTGGCAAAAGATCAAATCTAGATGATGTTTAGCCATAGCTACCAAAGTAAGCGACGCGCCCCTCCTACTACTCTTTCTTGAACACACATACCCTACTCCTACCATACACACTTTGACCAGTGATCTTTTTTTTTTTCTTATCTCCAGGGTTATTGCTGGGGCTCGGTGCCTGCACTACGAATCTATGGCTCCTGGAAGCTATTTTTTCCCTTTTGTTGCCCTTGTTATTTATCATTGTTGTTATTACTGTTGTTGTCGTGGATAGGACAGGGAGAAATGGAGGAGGGGAGGACAGAGGGGGAGAGAAAGATAGACACCTGCAGACCTGCTTCACCATCTATGAAGCGACCCCCCTACAGGTGGGGATCTGGGGGCTCGAACCGGGATCCTTATGCCCGTCCTTGCGCTTTGCGCCACGTGCGCTTAACCCACTGTGCTACCGCCCGGCCCCCGGCCAGAGACCTCTTTACTAGTCTTAAAAAACAAGGAGGCAGCCTCCTACTTCAGGGGCCTTTGCACTTGGCTCTCTTCTCCCTAAATTTGAAATGTGACACCCCCGAGTTATTATTACCACAGACAGCAACTCAGCTCCTGCATCAGATCTTTACTCAGATGTCTTCAGAGACAACTATCCCATTTAAAATGTTGTAATGAAGAGATTTGGGTAAAAAAAAATAAGAAAGGGTGTGAGTATTTTAATCTTGATTACGGCAATTCGCCCATGAGAACACAGGTAGTTCTCACTTTCCAGTTCACTAGTGTATCACCTTAGTCTAAAACAGTCTTGCAGAGAGAAAACCCTCAACAGGTGTTTACCTAGACTGCTAAGGACTTTGATCAGACACCTCTTTACTGTTCTTCAGACACAGGAGGCAGCCTCCTGCCTCAGGGGTCTTTGCACTTGGCTCTCTCCTCTCTCTGAATTTGAAATGTGATGCCCTCGAGTTATTTCTACAGACAGCTCCTCAGCCCTTGCACTTGTTAAACAGACGAGGCCCAGCGGTAAATTTACCTATTTATAATCTTCACCGTAATCCTGTGACGAAAATACGAGTACCAGTTTCATTTTTACAGAAATGAGAGAAAGGGCGAAACTGACGATTAGAGAACAATCAAGGCACTTGCCCAGGGTTACAGAGCTAGCAGGTGGAGCGGCGGTTCGAGGAAGGAAATGAACGAAGTCCCATTTGGCTGTCATGTCAGTGCAGGAGCGGGAATGGACCCAATGGCAGCAGAAGCCATCGGGGGCTGAGAGTGCGGATAACTCTGCCCGTTGTGCAGCTCAGGTGGAGCAGAGGGCGCGGGGATGCTCGGGGAACGGCGTGGCGACCGACACAACCCGCCACGGCTCAGTCCCGGGCTGGACTGGAAGCAGGAAGTGGCGGCGGGCGGCGCGCAATGACGTCACGGCGGCGCCGGCGGTAAAGGGCGGGGGGGAGGAGGAGGAGCGAACCGGGCTTATAGGGGGCGGCTGCACAATCTCCGGGATCCCCAGGCCTGGAGGGGGGTCTGCGCGCGGCCGGCTGGTTCTGCCCGCCCGTCCGGTCCCGAGCGGGCCTCCCTCGGGCCAGCCCGATGTGACCGGGCCCAGCGGAGCCTGAGCAAGGAGCGGGTCCGTCGCGGAGCCGAGGGCGGGAGGAACATGACATCGCGGAGGTGAGGAGCCCCGAGGGGCCCGGTTCGGGCCTCAGCCCGGCACCCGCCCCCCATCCTGCCGCGATCGCTCAGCCCTGCCCGGGAGGGGGCGCCCCAGCCGGGCTGCGCACTCTGGCCCGGGGGACAGGGGGCCCGGGGTGTCTCTGGAGCTCCTTACTCTGCTGGGGCGGGGGGCCGGGCCCGCCGCGCCCCCACCCTCGGGTCCCCATTCATTTCCTGCCTCCCCGAGTTCCGGCTTGCGCCGCCCGGGGGATGCCCGGCGGGACCCGGGCAGGTAGAGCTGGCGGGGGAACCGCGGGCGCCGGGCGCCGGGCTCGGCGCCGCATTCCTGACCCATTGCCTCATGAGAATTGCCTCATGGAGATTCCGAAATAACCGAGCTCACTTGGGGAAGCTCCTGGGCCCGGGACTCAGGAGCGAGTCGAACCGGCCCGGCCTGGCCTCCGACGGTCAGTCGGCTCCGGGTCACTCTGCCGCCCGGCGCCTGTGGGGGCTTTCTCGGGGTCCCCAGCCTGGTCACTCGCCTTTTTGCATCTCCTCCCCGCCCCCTACCCGGTCGCCCCTCACGTGCCAGAAATGGAAAAACTGACTGTATCGGCAGCTATTAGAAGTATTTCCTTCCTCTGAGATCTTCGCTTTGGGAGACGGGAGGGAAGGGAGCTGTATCTTCAGTTGTTTGGTCGTTCATCGCAACCTTAAAACTCAGGTAGCATTATTCATCCCCGTTTTACGGATGTGGAAACTGAGACTCAGCTGTTCCATGCTGGTAAATGACAGGTTTGGAACTGAAGAGTCAGGAGGATGACTGAAATGCTAATTAGGTCTTTTGAGAGTTCACCGTCATAGTACTAATAACTCACATTCATTTAGCTTTCATGGCAAACCCAGACACAGTTGATCTTTCCAACCCTCCTGTTGATAGGTACTGTTGTGTGTGTTTCTAAATCGAAAGGCCAATTTCAATCATTGAAGGTTTATCAGATGGATAAGTGGTGGAGTTAGAATCCCCACTGTTAGCCATTGCTGTTAACTGCAGCTGTTACTCTTCTATAATGACCACTAGTCATTTGTAAGCCTTAATTTTGTTGTGAAACAGTAGTGTGACCTGCTGTTTTCAGATACCAATCCTGCTATTTTGTATCACCACTCTTTATGTACTTTTCACACAGAAGACCCATTGTTTGGTTTTTAATCCCTTGATTGGCCTGTGGTGGTCACTGTCTCAGACATGTGAAAAGCTGTTTCAAACACTTGGGGGTTGTTTGAATGAGAGACTTGTCAAATTATTAATGTCTTCTCTAAAGACACCTGAAGGCTGTTCATTTTATGGATCTGGAACCAAAATACAGAAAAAGAAAAATTTGAAAACTCATGGGAAGCGAGTGATTTGGGCAGGTCTTGGCTGGCAAGTGCTTCACAGATCTGGCTAATGTATAACTCCATTTCAACAGAATAGTTTATAGCCTCAAATGTTCTAATTCTTTTTTTTTTTTTTTTCCTCCGGGGTTATTGCTGGGATTCGGTGCATGCTGGCACTGTGAGGCTGTTTTTTCCCTTTTTTTTTTTTTTTTGCCTCCAGGGTTATTGCTGGGGCTCAGTGCCTGCACCATGAATTCACTGCTCCTGGAGGTCATCCCCCCCCCTTTTGTTGCCCTTGTTGTGGCTATTATTGTTATTGTTGATGTTGTTAGTTGTTGGATAGGACAGAGAGAAATGGAGAGAGGAGGGGAAGACAGAGGGGGAGAGAAAGACACACCCGCAGACCTGCTTCACCGCCTGTGAAGCGACACCCCTGCAGGTGGGGAGCCGGGCTCGAACTGGGATCCTTACACCAGTCCTTGCCCTTTGTGCCATGTGCGCTACTGCCCGACCCCCAATGTTCTAATTCTTTAGGGAGCTTTTTAAAGTAAAACAGTTGTCTATTCTTTAATCTGTCAAATAGCCATTGAGCCTTTTGTTCCTTGTGTCTGCTCTTCCAGGCAAGTAAGGATCTGCTTCTCTAGGAGACAAAAAGACTATGGGCTGGGGGTGGGGAAGGAACAGGGTGGTAATAGACCCTACTTTGTCGAGCTTAGAAGCTGGGAAGAGTGAAGATAGCCAAAAACAGCAAATGGTTAAGGTGACAGTTTGAAACAGAGTGATTCTTTTCATCTAGTCCTTCTTCATTTACCTGTTATAGAAAAGAAATGTGTGCTACCTAAAAAGTCAGGTTGTCAGCATGACACATGTAATTGGGAATTATTCTTATTTTTTTATATTATTCAGAGCCAGTTTTATTTTGACATGTAAATGCCATATAGTAAGTTGCACATGCTTAATGGACAATTTGATAACATTTTTGACATAATGTGTCCACTTGGGACAATTTGATAATATTTTTGACATAATGTGTCCACTTGGGACATTTGATAACATTTTTGACATAATGTGTCCACTTGTGCAATCATCTCAGCAATCAAGATAATGGTCACCCCCTTGAATTGTTTTCTTTTGCCCTTTCTAATTTCTTCCTGGTTTTCAGGCAACCTCAGTTCTGTTTTCTGACTGCATTTCCTAGAATTTTACGTTAATATAATTTTATGTTTGGCTTCTTCAGTGCAGCGTAGCTGTTTTGAGAGTTTATCCATGGCATGGAGGCACTGCTATTTGTTTTTCTGTTCACCTGTTGATAGACACTAAGGTTGTTTCTAGAGTTTGACTATTACAGAGAAAGGTGCCCCAAAGCTCAAGTGCAGACTTTTTTTTTAAATTCTATTTATTTATTAATGAGAAAGATAGGAGAGAGAGAAGGAACCAGATATTACTCTGGTTCATGTGCTGCCAGTGATTCAACCTGGACCTCCTGCTTGAGTGTCCAGTGCTTATCCAGTGTATGATCTTCTGGACTTTTTTTTTCCTACCCTTTTTTAGATGGAACAAATATGAAATGTTTATTGAGAAAGAGTTCTTGAGTGAGCATTCAGGTAGATAATCTCCAGGAGAGAAACATCCAGTAGCTCAAATTTAATACCTTAACAAGATTGAACTTGTCAGACTAACATTCATTCTTCTTTCTTCTGTCTCCATCAACCATTCCTCTGACACAAGCACTTTAGGGAAGTAAGGAAAGATAACAACAAAAAGGATAGATAATACATTCTCTCCCTCCTCCACACCAGAAAAAAAAAAAAAAAAAGGAGGGAATCATTTCTTCTTCTTCATTAATCATTTTGAGTTTCTTTTTTTTTTTTACTTTTTTTTTAAATTGGGGAATTAATATTTTACATTCAACAGTAAGTACAATAGTTTGTACATGCATAACATACCCCAGTTTCCCATATAACAATACAACCCCCACTAGGTCCTCTGAATCCTTCTTGGACCTGTATTCTTCCCACCCACCCACCCGAGTCTTTTACTTTGGTGCAATACGCCAACTCCATTTCAGGTTCTACTTGTGTTTTCTTTTCTGATCTTGTTTTTCAACTTCGGCCTGAGAGTGAGATCATCCCATATTCATCCTTCTGTTTCTGACTTATTTCACTCAACATGATTTTTTCAAGGTCCATCCAAGATCGGCTGAAAACGGTGAAGTCACCATTTTTTACAGCTGAGTAGTATTCCATTGTGTATATAGACCACAACTTGCTCAGCCACTCATCTGTTGTTGGACACCTGGGTTGCTTCCAGGTTTTGGCTGTTACAAATTGTGCTGCCAAAAACATATGTGTACACAGATCTTTTTGGATGGATGTGTTGGGTTCCTTAGGATCTATCCCCAGGAGAGGAATTGAAGGGAATCAATTATTTTTATTTATTTATTTATTTTCCCTTTGTTTTTGCCCTTGTTTTATTGTTGTAGTCATTATTGTTGTTGTTATTGATGCCTTCGTTGTTGGATAGGACAGAGAGAAATGGAGAGAGGAGGGGGAGACAGGGAGAAAGATAGACACCTGCAGACCTGCTTCACCGCTTGTGAAGCGACTCCCCTGCAGGTGGGGAGCCGGGGGCTTGAACCGAGACCCTTATGCCGGTCCTTGTGCTTTGTGCCACTTGCGCTTAACCGCTGCGCTACCGCTCGACTCCCGGGAATCAATTCTTATTGGAGTACCAGGAAACAAAAGAGTACAGGTGTTTTGTTTTGCCTCCAGGGTTATCACTGGGGCTTCGTGCCTTTTTTCCATTGTTGTCATTGTTATTGTTGTTGCTATTATTTTGAAACATTTATTTATCCCCTTTTGTTGCCCTTGTTTTACTGTTATAGTTATTGTTGTTACTGATGTTGTCATTGTTGGGTAGGACAGAGAGAAATGTAGACAGGAGGGGAAGAGAAAGATAGACACCTGCAGACCTGCTTCATCGCCTGTGAAGCCACTCCCCTGCAGGTGGGGGGGCTCCAACCAGGATCCTTATGCGGGTCCTTGCACTTTGCGCCACGTTTGCTTAACCTGCTGTGCTACTGCCTGACTCCCTATTGTTGCTATTACTGTTGCTAGATAGGAGTTCTATCTGTTGATAGAGAGAAATTAGAGAGGAGGGGAAGGCTGAGGGAGAAAGATAGACACCTGCAGACATGCTTTACTTCTTTCGAAGTGACCCCCCCCTGCAGGTGGGGAGCCTGGGGCTCGAACTGGCATCCTTGGGCTTCGTACTATGTGCACTTAACCGGATGTGCCACCTCTCAGCGCCCTAGTGCAGGTGTATTATTATTATTGTTGTTGTTAATAATAATAATGTTATTATTATTATTTTGCCTCCAGGGTTATTTCTGTGGCTCAGTGCCTGCACCGTGAACCTACTGCTCCAGGAGGCTATTTTTTTCCTTTTGTTGCCCATGTTGTTTTATCGTTGTTGTGGTTATTATTATTGTTGTTATTGCTGTTGTTGGATAGGACAGAGAGAAATGAAGAGAGGAGGGGAGGACAGAGGTGGAGAGAAAGATAGATACCTGCAGACATATTTCACTTCTTGCGAAGTGACCCCCCCCCCCTGCTCAAACAGAGGTCCTTGTGCTTTACGCCATCTGTGTTTAACCCATTGCACTAATGCCCGACCCCAATGCAGGTATTCTCTTATGAACGTATACCTTTATTTATGCCAATAAATGTTTATCAGTGTTATGGCTAGATCATATATCAATAGTAGATAGATATCTATGTATTATAAAAATTATCAGTTTGTCCACATTCTCCCCAATATTCCCCTGCCTCTCCTCCACCATTTTAGTGGCTGTACTGCTGTATCTCATATTTATTTATTTTTTTTATCTTTATTTGTTTATTTGATAGAGACAGCCAGAAATCAAGAAGGGGGAGGAAAAGATGGAGAGAAAAGACACCTGCAGCATTGCTTCACCACTTGTAAAGCTTTCCTCCTGCAGGTGGGGGACCAGGGACTAGAACCCTGGTCTTTTGTGTACTGTAACATGTGCACCCAACCAGGTGTGCCACCAGCTGGCCCCTCACTATAGTTTTAGTTTGTATTTTTCCTCATGTTCAATCATATTCATCAACTACTAAGAATAATTATTTTAATGAGAGAGAGGGAGAGAAAGATACCCAGGGAAAGATTGAGTTGAGCACTGCCCAGCTTTGGCTTATGGTGATGCTGGGGATAGAACCTGGGACTTCAGCATGAAATCATTTTTGTTTAAATATTTATTTATTTATTGGATAAAGACAGCCAGAAATCGAGAAGTGAGGGGAGTAGAGAGGGAGAGAGACACCTGCATTATTGCTTCACCACTAACATAGCTTTCCCCCTGCAGGTGGGGACTGGGGGTTTGAACCCTGGTCCTAGCACATTGTAACATATGAGCTCAGCTAGGCGAGCCACCATCCAGCCCTAGGCATGAAATCTTTTGCATAACCATTTTGCTGGCTCCCCAGCCCTAAGGATCTTTTTTATTTTTTATTTTTTGCCTTCAGGGTTATTGCCGGGGCTCGGTGCCTGCACTAGAATCCACTGCTCCTGGAGGCCATTTTCCCTTTTGTTGCCATTGTTGTTACTGTTGGTATTGCTGTTGTTGTTGTCGGATAGAACAGAGAGAAAGCGAGAGAGGAAGGGAAGATGGGGAGAGAAAGATAGACCTGCAGATCTACTTCACCGCTTGTGAAGTGACCCCTATTGGTGTGGAGCCCTGTCCTTGGGCTTTGCACCATGTGAGTTTAACCCGCTACGCTGCCACCCAACCCACAGCCCTAAGGATTTTTATAGCTGGGGCTCAGTGCCTGCAATACATATCCACTGCTAGATGCCATTTTTTTCATTTTGTTGCCGTTGTTGTTGCTGTGGTAGGATAGGACAGAGAGAAATCGAGAGCGGAGGGGAAGACAGGGAGACAAAGATAGATACCTGCACACCTGTTTCATCCCTTGTGAAGCGAACCCCCTGGAGGTGGGGAACCCGGGGCTCGAACTGGGATTCTTATACAGGTTCTTGGGCTTCATGCCATATGCTCTTAACCCACTGTACTTCCGCTTGGTCCCTGATTTTTTTTTTTTTTTTGCCTCCAGGGTTATTGCCGGGGCTTGGTGCTTGCACCACGAATCCACTGCTCCTAGAGACCATTTTTCCCCTTTTGTTACCCTTGTTTCATCATTGTTGTGGTTATTATTGTTGTTGCTATCATTGGATAGGACAGAGAGAAATCGAGAGAGGAGGGGAGACAGTAAAAAAGACAGCTGCAGACCTGCTTCACCGCCTATGAAGCGACTCCCCTACAGGTGGGAAGCCAGGGGCTCGAACTGGGATCCTTACACCGGTCCTTGCACTTTGTGCCATATGCACTTAACCCGCTGCGCTACCACCCGACTCCGATATATATATATATATATATATTTTTTTTTTTAAAGCTCATAGATTCACTGAATTTTAGGTCCCACAGGTGGTTGCCTTGGCAGAGCCAGACCATATGATCTCCACCTCTGCTCTTAGGTAGAGGGTAAGAAATAGAGAGGTTATTTGTAACAGCCAAAACCTGGAAGCAACCAGGTGTCCAACAACAGATGAGTGGCTGAGTAAGTTGTGGAACATATACACAATGGAATACTACTCAGCTATTAAAAATAGTGAATTCTCCTTCTTCACCTTACCTTGGATGGAGCTTGAAGGAATCATGTTAAATGAGATAAGTAAGAAAGAGAAGGATTAATATGGGATTATCTCACTCAGACAGAAATTAAAAAAATAAGAACAGAAGGGAAAACACATAGCCGAACTTGGGTTGGATTTGGTTTGTTGCACCAAAGTAAAAGACTCGGGTTGGGAGGGGAGGATTCAGGTCCTGGCTCATGTTGGCAGAGGAGGATCCATAGGGGGTTGAATTTTTTTTTTTTAATTGGATAGAGACAGAATAACTGAGAGGGGGTAGGGTAGGTAGAGTTAGAAAGAGACAGAGAGACACCTGCAGTCCTGCTTCACCACTCATGAAGCTTCCCCCTGGAGGTGGGGACCAGGGGCTTGACCCTGGGTCCTTGCGCATAATAATGTGAGCACTTAACCAGGTGCACCACTGCCTGGCCCTGAGGAGGTTGAATTGTTTTGTGGAAAACTGAAAAATGTTACACATGTGCAAACTACTGTATTTTATTGTTGACTCTAAACCATTGATCTCCCAATAAAAAAAAAGAGAGAGAGAGAGACAGGAAAGAAGTGACACTGCAGCAAAGCTCCATCACTCGTGAAAATTCCCTTGCTCAGGTGCTTCCATGTGGTGGTCTGGGGTTGGAACCTAAACCTTTGTGCATGAAGAACGTGTGCACGCAGCCTGGTGAGGCCCTGCCGGCCCCATATTAATTAATTTTCATGTGCTTATTTGTCCTCTATCTCTTTTTTGGTGACTTGAGTGTTTGATTGATATCTTCCTTTTTTTTTAAGACAGAGACAGAGAGACAGATTGAGAGACCACAGCACTTAAGCTTCATGCAGTGCAGTGAGGCCCAGGCTTGAATTTGAGTTGTGCACATGGCAAAGCAGCACACTGTACAAGTGAGCTATTTCCCCAACCCCGTCTCTTTCTCTTTGATCCACTTTTTTTTTTTGTATTATTGTATTATGTTTAAGAGTTCTTTACTGTAGGTACAAGTCTTTTATCAGGATTTTGAATATTTTTGAATATTTTCTTAGACTGAGATTTGTCTTTTCATTTTTTAAAAAATTAGTTTTTTGCCTCTAGGATTATCATTGGGGCTGAGTACAAGCATGATTACACTTTCTTTTCTTTTTCTTTTTTTTTTTTTCCTTATGACAGAGAGGGAGAGGAAGTAAGAGATACCTACAGCACTGTTCTACCTGAAGCTTCCCCCCTGCAGGTGGGGACTAGAGGCTTGAACCTGGCTCCTTTTTGCATGGTAGCCTGTGCAATCTACCAGATGTGCCACCACCCAGCCCACCTTTTCATTTTGAAAGATTATTTTATTTATTTATTTATTTAAAAAATTAATTATTATCTTTATTTACTGGATAGAGACAGCCAGAAATCGAGTGGGAAAGGGTGATAGGGAGACAGAGAGACACCTGCAGCCCTGCTTTATCACTTGCAAAGCTTTTCCTTTGCAGGTGGGGACCGGGGGCTTGAACCCTGGTCCTTGAGCACTGTAACATGTACACTCAACCAGGTGCACCACCACCCAGCCCCAAAAGATTGATTTTATTTATACATATGAGAGTTGCATATGTGACCGAGAAGCCATGGTGCCACTCTGATACCTGCGGTGCTGGGGATCAAACCAGGTGCTTTAGACATGTAAGGCATTTCCTCAACCATGCCTTTTTTTCATTTTTCATTTAAACTTATTATTATTATTTTTTTGCCTCCAGGGTTATTGCTGGGGCTCGGTGCCTGCACTACGAATCCACTGCTTCTGGAGGCCATTTTTTCCCTTTTGTTGCCCTTGTTGTTTATCGGTGTTGTTACTATTATTGTCGTTGTTGTTGGACAGGACAGAGAGAAATGGAGAGAGGAGGGGAAGACAGAGAGGGGAAGAGAAAGATAGACACCTGCAGACCTGCTTCACCGCCTGTGAAGCGACTCCCCTGCAGGTGGGGAGCCGGGGGCTCCAACTGGATTCTTTACGCCGGTCCTTGCGCTCTGAGCCATGTGCACTTAACCCGCTGTGCTACTGCCCAACTCCCAAGCATTGGACTCTTAAGCATGAAGCCCTGAGTTCAATCCCCAGCAGCACATATACCAGAATGATGTCTGATTCTCTCTCTCTTCCCATCCCTCTCATTGATAAATAAATAAAATATTAAAAGAAAATAGGAGAGGAAGATAGAGAAGGGGAGAGAAAGATACCTGCAGACCTGCTTCACTGCTTGCAAAGTGACCCCCCTGCAAGTGGGGAGCCAGGGGCTCAACTGGGATCCTTGCTCAGGTCTTTCTGCTTCATATGATGTGTGCTTTTCAAATTATTATTATTATTTAAAAAATTTTATTTATTAATGAGAAAGTAGGAGGAGAGAGAAAGAACCAGACATCACGCCAGTACATGTGCTGCCAGGGATTGAACTCAGGACCTCACGCTTGAGAGTCCAATGTTTTATCCACTACGTCACCTCCTAGACCACTGCAAATTATTATTATTTTTCATATTTATTTATTTTCCCTTTTGTTGCCCTTGTTGTTTTTTAATTATTGTTGTAGTTATTATTGTTGTTGTTGTTAGATAGGACAGAGAGAAATGGGCAGAGGAGGGGAAGACAGAGAGGAGGAAAGATCAGCAGACCTGCTTCACCACCTGTGAAGCGACTCCCCTGCAGGTAGGGAGCCGGGGGCTCGAACTGGGATCCTTGTGCTGGTCCTTGTACTTTGTGCCACGTACGCTTAACCCATTGTGCTACTGCCCTACTCCCTGCAAGTTATTATTTTAACTTTTATTTAAATTAAAAAATTTTTTTTTTTAAATTCTTTAACCAGAGCACTGTTCAGCTCTGGCTTGTGGTGGTGTGGGGGACTCAACCTGGGACTTTGGAGCCTCAGGCATGAGAGTCCCTTTGCATAACCATTATGCTATCCATCCTCCGCTGCAAATTATTATTATTTTTAAAGATTTTATTTATTTATTAATGAGAAAGATAGAGAAAGAACCAGACATCACTCTGGTACATGTGCTGCCGGGGATTGAACTCAGGACCTCATGCTTGAGAGTCGAGTGCTTTATTCACACCGGGCCACTGCAAATTATTTTTTAACCTCAGTGTTGATTCATTCAAGTAGTGACTCAGTCAGAAAGGATATAGCAGTAAGCTAGTTAAAGGTTGCTATTCTCATGGCTGAGAGAGAAAGATTAGACAAACATGAATTAATAAGACAATTTCAGGTAATAGCTGGTGGAAGAAAAAAACAACTCAGAAATGGAAGAGAATGTGGCTGGTTATCCTGATAAAGGGTTTAGGACAGGTTTCTTTCTTCTTTTATTTTCCTGAGGATCTGATCATAAATTGACTTCTGAATAACAAAATTTCTGCATTTTGTTTTGCTTGAATTGTCAACATCCTTTAGGCGGGTGTGTAGGATATGGACTTTGTGTACATTCAGTAGTTAGAATCAGTGTACTGGTACCTCTCAGCTGTTGACTGGCTATGGAAGAAGGGCAAACGCTAGAAGAAGAAGAAGTATGTGAGGTAGAGACATTGAACAACCCTCCCTCCCCTTCCCCAATTTAGCGGTCTTGCTGAATTTAGATTTTGTGATTGCCTGTCTCCACTTCTCTGCCTTGTTCAGCTGAGAAAACTTCCTACATTCCTCTGGCATATGGGACATCCTTTACATTTGCTTTTGTTCCCTGATAGATAATGTCTGGTGACTCTGGCTGAGAGGGATGGAAAGTTTCTCGCTTATTTACACTCTCGGCTTTTGGTTTAACTATTGGAGATCAAGTACAGTTTGTCCCAAGCTCTCCCTGGTGGCCATGTTTGTTTATCTCCTGTGGGAATAAATAAACTAGCCTTACTGAGAAACAGTTCTCTGCCTGCAGAGTTGACCCTGGGATGTCTGTATTAATGTCTGGTCCCTGAATAAACATAGGTTTTTGACCAGAGCTGCTCAGTGTGTGGGGCCACTGCTATTATTACTTAGTCTTATTGTACCCGGTAAGCAAGGAAGCTGTTTTAGAGTCAGACAAGATCCTGGAAAAGCAGAGCCAGCTCAGCTCCTGTTTGTAATTGTTACTAGTAGGTCTCGGTGTACTTTTTTAGGCTACAAAACAATAGAGGACTCTGTGCTTATTCTAACTCTTTCCCTTTGGGAAACACAGACATCACTTGCCTTCCCTGCTGACCCCCCCCCCCCCTTTAAGAAAAGGAAAGGCAGGGCTGGGTGGTGGCACACCTGGTTGAGCATACTTGTTTGTTTGTTTATTATATTTTTGAGAGAGATACAGAGATAGGAAGACACAGTGAGAAACACCAGAGCACTGCTCAGCTCTGGCTTATGGTGGTGTGGGGGATTGAACCTGGGACTTTGGGGCCTCAGGCATGAGAATTTCTTTGCATAACCATTATGCTGTCTATGCCCACCCCAAACCATTCTTTAAAAAAAAATTTTTTTTTAAATCTTTATTTATTTTGAATAGAGACAGAGAGAAATTGTGAGGGGAGGGGGAAATAGTGTGGGAGAGAGACACCTGCAGACCTGCTTTACCACTCGTGAAGCTTTCTCCCTGTAGGTGGAGACCAGGGGCTTGAACCCAGATCCTTGCACACTGTAATGTGTGCGCTTAACCAGGTGCACCACTGCCTGCCCCCAGTCAAACCATTCTTTAATTAAAATAAGTAATTGATTAGTGCCTGGGAGGTAGCTAACCTGGTAGAGCACACACATTACTCTGCTCAAAGCACTCAAGTCTGGGTCCCTGGCCTCACATGGGAGGACCAAAGGACACCACATGAATGGTGAAGCAGTGCTGTGGTGTTTCTCCTTGTCTTTCATCCTGTCTGTGCCTGAAATTGAAAGAAGAGAAAGTTTGCCGGCAGTAGTGAAATTGTGGCATGTAGGTGAGAGGCTCCAAAAAAAAAAAAAAAAGTAATTGGCTATAAATCCAAGTTATAAACTTTGTTATTATTGTTAATGATTTTATCAGAGCTCTGTTCAGCTCTGGTTTATGGTGGAGTGGTGGCGTCAAAACTGGGACTTTGGAAGGAGTCGGGCAGTAGCACAGTGGGTTAAGCGCACGTGGCGGGAAGTGCAAGGACTGGTGTAAAGATCCTGGTTCGAGCACCTGGTTTCCCACCTGCATGGGGGGTCACTTCACAGGCGGTGAAGCAGGTCTGCAGATGTCTTTCTCTCCCCATCTCTGTCTTCCCCATCTCTCTCCATTTCTCTCTGTTCTATTCAACAACGACATCAATAACAACAACAATAATAACTACAACAACAACAAAGATAACAAGGGCAACAAAAGGGGAAATAAATAAAAATTAAAAAAACAAACTGACTTTGGAGCCTCAGGCATGAGGCTTTTGTTGTTGTTATTGATGTCGTTGTTAGGACAGAGAGAAATGGAGAGAGGAGGGGAAGGCAGAGATGGGGAGAGAAAGACACCTGCAGACCTGCTTCACCACCTGTGAAGGGACTCCCCTGCAGGTGGGGAGCCGGGGGCTCGAACCGGGATTCTTTTTTTTTTAATGTATATTTATTTTCCCTTTTTGTTGCCCTTGTTATTTTATTGTTGGATAGGACAGAGAGAAATGGAGAGAGGAGGGGAAGACGGGGAGAGAAAGATAGACACCTGCAGACTTACTTCGCCTGTGAAGCGACTCCCCTACAGGTGGGGAGCTGGGAGCTCAACCGGGATCCTTATGCTGGTCCTTACTCTTCATGCCACGTGTGCTTAACCCGCTGTGCTACTGCCCGACTCCCCCAAAATGGGATTCTTATGTCGGTCCTTGCGCTTTCTGTCATGTGCGCTTAACCCACTGCACTACTGCCTGACTCCCAACATGAAAATCTTTTTGCATAAGCATTATGCTATCTTCCCCTACCCTATATTTATTATTTTATTCATCTGTTGAGATAGAGACAAAGAGGAACTGACCCTCTGCTGAGAAACAGATCCTTTTGTTGGAGAGCTATTTATCTTGGGATTACAAAGTGTCAGGTACTGGGCTGGGCCTTGGGTGTTGTTCCACGTTTTAGGAAACAGTGAGCTTGAAAGTGCAGAGTCAAGCAGGTGCTTGGGGCTGGCTCTTCGAGGGGAGGTAGGGGTTAGACCACACAGGAAATTTCAGATTCTCAGGGTCACATGGGCCATGGAGAGCAGTTTGGATTATATTTTAAGAGCAATGTACAACTGAGGTGGGTGGCATGAGCTGATGTATTTAAAAATATCCCCGACTGCTGTGAAGGAAGGACTATGGGAGGCATGTGTGGACTCAGAGAGAGGAGGAGAGAGGGAGTAAGGGAGAGAGGGAGAGGGAGAGGTGCGTATTGTCCATGCATGTGCGTGCAGGCTTTGAACCAAAGTGGAAGTTATTAGTGGATAGATTTTTGGAGACGGGTTTATTGCCTTGTGCTCAGAGCAGAGGTGCTGACCAATGAAATTCGTTGAGTGCACTCTGATTTAGAAAGACCTAACTACCCCTTGCCATTAAAAAGCTGCCCTTATGACACTTTTTTTCTTGCGTGTTACTCAGTGCTTTGTTGCCATTTGATTGACTTGGTCTTCTCCTGTAGGGTATTAAAATTTAATGAGAAAAGAGTACAACTTAAAATCTGCAGAAAAGACTAGGCTATAAACTTTCCCCCCAGGGACAAAGATAATTTTTCTCAAGCAGCAGGTAAGAAAGATAGACCCAGGATTACTTTAAATTTAGGCAAGAAACAAAAATTAGATTCTTTGGGCTGGATGGTAGAGGACCTGGTTGGGCAAAAGTCTTTCTGCAAAAGACTTCCATGCCTGAGGTTCAGAGGGCCCAGGTTCAATCCCTTTATCAGAAAGGAATTTCATATGAGGCAGAGAGAAGCAGGGAGGGAGGAGGAGAGAGAAAGAAGCCAGAGGGCCACTCTGGAACATGCATTGCCACGGGTCAACCTGGGACCCTTGGGCATGAAAATCTGATGTTCTACCAGTTGAGTCCTTTCTCCAGCCATGAGAATAGTCTTGTCTAATAAAATAAAATTTAAAAAAACCCTAAAAGGAGTCGGGTGCTAGTGCAGTGGGTTAAGTGCAGTTGACACAAAGTGAAAGGACCAGCGTAAGGATCCCGGTTGGAGCCCCCAGCTCCCCACCTGCAGGGGAGTTGCTTCACAGGTGGTGAAGCAGGTCTGCAGGTGCCTCTGTTTCTCTCCCCCTCTCTGTCTTCCCCTCCTCTCTCCATTTCTCTGTCCTATTCAATAATGATGACATCATTAACAATAACAACAATGACAACAATAAAAAATAACAGGGGCAACAAAAGGGAATAAGTAAATATTTTTAAAAAAACCCCTAAAAAACAGCCAAGGGAGGTAATCAAATACATTGGAGCTTAAATAGTGGGGCTATGGGCTAGAACTTTCCATTTTTAATTATATGCTGTTGGATATGAGGTAGGGTCAGCCCCCAAAGCCATGAGTTAAGTCTATGAAAAGGCTGTATAACATAAATGATGCATATGCCAAAATGGTCTCTGTGAAACTCACATAATTATGTACTAGAAGAGTTTATCTTGCTTATCTTTCACCAGTAATAATAGCTAATGTTTATTAAACCCTTACCCTGTCCAAACTTTGTACTAAATGCCAGTTACTAAGTTTCTCCTGTAAACATCACTCTAGTAAACAACTCTTCTGTTCCCTCTTAATAACATGATAGGAATAATGGTAGGTTGTAAATGAAATAATAGAGCTTATTTAATAAAGGGGTAAGGAGAGGATCTTCTGTTACCAATCTACCTCATGGGGTGGAGCCTCACTTTCAGTAAAAGTCACTTTTATTTTTATTTTTAAATATTTTTACGAGAGCGAGAATGAGAATGAATCAAAGCACCATTCAGCTCTGACTTAGGCCATGTTCAGCACTGCTTAGCTTTGGCTTCTGGTAATGGGATTGAACCTGGGCCCTCTGAGCCTTAGGCATGGAAGTCTTTTGCAGAACTACTATGCTGTCTCCTTGGCCTGTCCCCACACTCCCCCCACTGCATCCATGCATATAGATAGATAGATAGATAGATAGATAGATAGATAGATAGATAGAGATAGAGATACAGATATAGATATATATATAGTGTGTGTATGTTTAGGGTCTTGCATATGTGTGACTTCATTGCTCTGGACTACTTTTCCAGATAGGGAGAGAGACAGGTAGTGACAGAGTGAGAGACACTGAAGCACCAGAGTTTCCCCCAGTAATGTAGAATGTCTTTGTGGTGCTGTGGGCTTGAACCTGGGCCAAGTCTATGGCAGAGCAAGCAGCCTTCTAGGTGAGCTATCTTGCCAGCTTCCAGGGTAATTTCTCATCTCTTACTGCTCCACCATCCCCTGTTGGTATCTGCATGGGCCCCTCTTTAGGGCTGGATGAAGAATGACTGGACATGTTCTGTGTCCTGTGGAGCTGGCCGTTTTGTCTCTAACTTGCCTGTTTCGGAAATGTGTGATTGAACACATCGGAATCACTTATGTGATGCATTGAGAAGGTAGGGTTGTTGGGGGAGAGGGCCTGACTGCAGAAGAGTTCATGCTTAGCTCACTTGTGGTGCACTTGAGGAGAATGGAGAAGTCACACCTGGCAGCGTCCTGTTACCTTCTGGGACTTCATTACAAATATTTTGTTGATCTTTTGACTTTAAACGAAATTCCTAGTTCCAAAGGGACTATTAGTCCAAAGGGATGTGTATATATATATATACATTCATTTTAATGAAAGGTACAGCGAGATACCAGAGTACTGATCAGCTTTGGCGATTGAGCCTGGGATCTCAGAGCCTTAGGCATAAGTCTTTTGCGTACTCATTATGCTGTCTCCCTGGCTTTATTTTATTTTCTGGTGATGTGCGTGTGCAATTCTACCACTCTGGGCCTATATTTTCACTCTTTTGTATCTTTTCCTTTATTTTTAATTTTTAAAATGATCTATTTATTGGGTAGAGACAGCCAGAAATCAAGAGGGAAGGGGGAAATAGCGAGGGAGAGTGACAGAGAGACACCTGCAGCACTGCTTCACCACTTGCAAAACTTTCCCCCTGCAGGTGGGGACTGGGGGCTCGAATCTGGGCCATTGTGCATTGTAACATGTGCGCTTAACCAGGTGCACCACCACCCAGACCCTAATTCTTATTTTTTAAAAAATTACTTTGTTTGATAGAGACAGCCAGAATTCAAGAGGGTAGGGGAGATAGGGAGAGAGAAAAAGAGACACCTGCAGCACTGTTTTACCATTCACAAAGCTTTCCCCCTGTAGGTGGGGACCGAGGGCTCAAACCCAGGTCCTTGCATATTGTAACATGTGCGCTCAACCAGGTGCGCCACCACCTGGCTCCTATTTTCACTCTTTTAATTTTAGATAGAGACAGACAGAGGGAGAGATGTAGCACTGTTCTGTCATCCCTGGAATTTCTGGTGCTGTGGAACTCCCATGTGGTGCTAGTTTTTTTGAATCTGGGTTGTGTTTAATAAACATTAGCTATTATTATTATTACTTTAAAAATATTTATTTTCCCTTTTGTTGTCCTTGTTTTTTATTGTAGTTATTATTGTTGTAGTTATTGATGTCATTGTTGTTGGATAGGACAGAGAGAAATGGAGAGAGGAGGGGAAGACAGAGAGGGGAAGAAAGATAGGTACCTGCAGACCTGCTTCACCACCTGTGAAGGGACTCCCCTGCAGGTGGGGAGCCGGGGACTCGAACCGGGATCCTTATGCTGAACACTAGCTATTATTACTGGCGAAAGATAAGCAGGATAAACTCTTCTAGTGCATAATTATGTGAGTTTCACAGAGACCATTTTGGCATATGCATCATTTATGTTATACAGCCTTTTCATAGACCTAACTCATGGCTTTGGGGGCTGACCCTACCTCATATCCCCTACCAGGTAAACTATCTCCTGGTCTCTGTGCTAATAAACATTAAGAAAAAAGACTTAATTAATTAATTAATTTTTAATTTTTTTAGGTTTAAGGGTTGCAGGGACTGGTTCTTTGTTTCAAAAAGTCATGTCAATTTTCAGTATCAAAATAGTTAACACAGATATACTTTTTGTTTTCCTCCCAATCACCCTCCCCCCACAAGGAGACCACACCAAAGGAGAGTACATTTTTTTTTGACATGTGCTGTAAAATTCATATAATAATTAATATCCCTAAAGGTAATAAGAATAGCTTGTTAATGCATCCACACATTTTTTTTTATATTTACTAATTTATTTTCCCTTTTGTTGCTCTTGTTTTTATTGTTGTAGTTATTGCCGTTGTCATTGTTGGACAGGACAGAGAGAAATGGAGAGAGGAGGGTCAGACAGAGAGGAGGGGAGAAAGATAGACACCTGCAGACCTGATTCACCACTTGTGAAGCGACTCCCCTGCAGGTGGGGAGCCAAGGGCTTGAACTGGAATCCTTACGCCAGTCCTTGCGCCTTTGCGCTACCGCCCAACTCCCAGGAGAGTACGTTTTAAGCCAATAAGCTGCAGGATGCACATCTACAAACTTCACTGAAACTTTACTAAAAAGGGAGAATTTAGGTAGTGAAAGAAATTTGTAAAGAATCAGGACACTGCCAGCCCACAGGCTTATAGAGTGCTCTCACAGCCAGATGGGGTAGCTAGTACAAAGAAGCAAACTTTCAAAATAATAGAAAAAGTTTTGTATATAAGCTATTTAAGATTTCTCTAGCAGTAACCAATACAAAGTATGATGAGATGGCACATTTAAGGATAGCAGCTTCTGACCCAGAAGAGGGTGATGAGATGAATTTCATTTAGCCAAAATATATATATATTTTTTCTTTCAAGTGGGGGCATAAAGGGCACATGATCCATTCTGTAAGTGGTTGGGAAGGGCCAGGAATAAGATACGGAACTGGTCACAGAGGTCTCATCATCTTAATCTATTTGATCACTTTTGATGAAAACGGTAAAATTTGTCTAAGGAGACCTTGTTGATATCATTCTCTCTCCTATGGAGAGTTCCAAGTCCCCCCTGTAATCACCAATTTGTGAGCTAACTCTTTATTTTCTATCTGTCTCTTCTGCAACATGCTTTGCTTCCTTCAGTTGGATTTCCTGAAGCTGCATCTTTCTTCGTCTTTTTAAAAAAATATTTACTTATTCCCTTTTGTTGTTCCCTTTTATTGTTGTAGTTATTATTGTTGTTTTGATGTCGTCATTGTTGGATAGGACAGAGAAATGGAGAGAGGAGGGGAAGACAGAGAGGGAGGAGAGAAAGATAGACACCTGCAGACCTGCTTCACCGCCTGTGAAGCGACTCTCCTGCAGGTAGGGAGCCGGGGCTTGAACTGGGATCCTTATATTGGTCCTTGCGCTTTGCACCACGTGCGCTTAACCTGCTGCGCTACCGCCTGACTCCCCTTTCTTCGTCTTTTAAGACTCGATTTTCAATGACTTTTTCAGCTTCCTCAAGCTTCTGCAGGGCACTAGCCAGGTGCTCTTGAGTACAGTCCAGCTCTTTTTTTTTTTTTTTAAATTTATTTTTATTTATTTATTTATTTTATTGTTTTGTCATTTTTTTCTTTATTGGGGAGTTTACAATCAACAGTAAAAGAAAGTAGTTGGTACATATGTAACATTTCTCAGTTTTCCATGTAACATCAACACCCCACACACCCAACAACCCATGTTCTCCTCCATCATGTTCCAGGACCTGAACACCACCCCACCTCAGTGCCCTTTACTGTGGAGCAGTCCACCAAATCCAGTCCCAGTTCTCCTTTGTGCTTTCTATTCTGTTTTTATTTTTCAACTTCATCCCATGTTCACCCCTCTATTTCTGACTTAACTCACTTAACAAGATTCCTTCAAGCTCTTTCCAAGATGAGATGAAGGTGAATTCACCATTTAAAAAAATTTTTTTTTATTGGGGAATTAATGTTTTACATTCAACAGTAAGTACAATAGTTTGTACATGCATAACATTCCCCAGTTTCCCATATAACAATACAACCCCCACTAGGTCCTCTGAATCCTTCTTGGACCTGTATTCTCCCCACCCACCCACCAATCCACTTTTTAAAAATGTTTTTCTGTTATTATTTTTCAGATAACTTTTAGTGTGTGTGTGTGCATGCATGTTTCGCCTCCAGGGTTTTCACTGGGACTTTGTGCCTGCATGATTTTACTGCTTCCAGTGGGATTTATTTATTTAGACAGAGGGTGAGAGACAGAACAGGACAGAAAAGGAGAGACACTATAGAACTGCTTCACTGCTCATGAAACTTCCTTGTTGCTGGTGAGTTATCTCTCTGTCCCTGTCCTGAAAATGTTTGTTCAAACCCTTGTCTACTATACAAGAATTAGTTTTCCTGGATATATATTCAGTTTCATACTGCCACACCAAGTAACAGTTGTTTTGCAACCAAAACCAAGAGATTTGACATTTAATTAGCTTATGCAGGTAGACAAGTTGAGGGTTAGTGGTAGAAGATTTTCATTATTGTTATTATTATTGAAAAGCTATAAATAACCAGAAGTCCTGTATGACTACTCTGTAACTCCCAGGGCCTACGGGGACCCAGATGGAAACCAGAGATCAAAGAAGCTGTGTATAAGATTAAAAAGAAAATTGGATAGTTTAATTAAGCTGACTAGATACAAAAGTATTGGGTTGTGGAATGATAGGTATCAAATAAATTGAGATTGAATTTTTCTTGGGCTAATTTCTGTCTTGATCATCTGATAAGCTCTCTGAGTTAACAAGTAAGCCAGTATTCTTTCCTTTTCATCTCAGAATTGTGGTTTTTCTCTAGGATAATCAGAATACTATTTAGATTTCTCCCTATTCCTCATAATATGTTATAAGGAATTAAAAAAATTTTTTTAAAAGATTTTATTTATTTATTAGTGAGAAAGAGAAGGAGAGAGAGAGAGAGAGAAAGAGCCAGACATTACTCTGGTACATGTGCTGCCAGGGATTGAACTCGGGACCTCATGCTTAAGAGTATAATGCTTTATTCACTGCACCACCTCCTGGACCACAATAAATTTCTATTAATTATATAATATACATATATGTTGTGGTAAAAGTCATGACACATTTTTGCATAAAAAATACATATCTCACACACACAGACGCATGCGCATGTGTGCACACAGGCTGGTGAGATAGTATAATGGTAATACAAAATGTATTTTCATACCAAAGGCCCTCAGGTCCTAAGTTCAATCCCTAGTACCACCGTAACCCAGATCTGAGTAGTGTTCTGGTCTCTATCTTTCCCTCTGTATCTTTCTCTTTAAATAAATAAAAATCATACATACATTACCAGAAACTCACTGGCATATTTGATGCTGAGGATTGAATTTGGGACCTCGTGCTTGAGAGTTCAATGCTTTTTTTTTTTTTTTTTTAAGAGAGGGACAGAGGCTTTATCTTTTTCCCCCCTTTAATCTCCTTTTTAAATTTTTATTGATAAAATGGAAATATTGACAAGACCATAGGATAAGAGGGGTACAATTCCACAATTCCCACCTCCAGAACTCTATATCCAATCCCCTCCCTTGTTAGCTTTCCTAGTCTTTTTTTTTTTTTTTTTTTTAAAGATTTTATTTATTTATTAATGAGAAAGATAGGAGGAGAAAGAAAGAACCAGACATCATTCTGGCACATGTGCTGCTGGGAATCGAACTCAGGACCTCATGCTTGAGAGTCCAAAGCTTTATCACTGCGCCACCTCCCAGACCACAGCTTTCCTAGTCTTTATCCCTCTGGCAGTATGGACCCAAGGTCATTATGGGGTACAGAAGACTGGAGGTCTGGCTTCTGTAATTGCTTCCCCGCTGAACATGGACATTGACAGGTCAATCCATACTCCCAGCCTGTCTTTCTCTTTCCGTAGTGGGGTAGGTATCTGGGGAGGAGGGGTTCCAGGACACATTGGTGGGGTCATCTGCCCAGGGAAGTCAGGTTGGCATCATGATAGCGTCTATAACCAGGTGGCTGAGAGAGTTCAATGCTTTATCCACTCTGCCACCTCTTCGGCTTCTCTTTCTGATTATTTAGTTTCACAATAATCTTACTTTATTTATTTTTATATTTATTTATTTTCCTTTTTATTGCCCTTGTTTTTGTTGTTGTTATTATTGCTGTTATTGATGTCGTTGTTGTTGGATAGGACAGAGAGAAATTGAGAGATGAGGGGAAGACAGAGAGGAGGAGAGAAAGATACCTGTAGACCTGCTTCACCACCTGTGAAGCGACGCCCCTGCAGGTGGGGAGCTGGGGGCTCGAACTGGATCCTTACACTGGTTCATGCACTTTGTGCCACCTGCGCTTAACCCGCTGCACTACTGCCCGACTCTCTCAGAATAATCTTACTTATCATCAAGATTGTCAGCAGTACTTTCTCACTTTCAGATTATATAGGCATTTGACTAGGGCTTCTCAAATTTAACAGGTACCAAGTCTAACATTTGATTTCCCGCTCTCTACCCTTTCACATCTCTATATGTGGTACCTCTTACTTTCTGGTTGATCACACTCAAGTTTTAGGATATTTATTTATTTATCTATCTATTTATTGCCAGGGTTATTGCTGGGGCTTGGTGCCAACAATATGAATCCACTGCTCCTGGAGGCTATTTTCCCATTTTGTTGCCTTTGTGGTTGTTATTGTTGTTGCATAGGACAGAGAGAAATCGACAAGAGAAGGAGAGAAAGATAGACAGACACCTGCACGTGGGGAGCTGGGGGCTCTAACTGGGATCCTTATGCTGGTCCTTGCGCTTTGAGCCATGTGCAACTTAACCCTCTGTGCTGCCGCCCAGCCCTTGTTATATATTTATTTATTTGTACCTGAGCACTGCTCAGCTCTAGTTTTTGGTGGTGCTGGGGATTCAACTTGGTACCTCAGAGCCTCAGGCATGACAGCCTCTTTACATAACCATTATATTATCTCCTTGCCTAGTTTTTTTTTTTTTTTTTTTCCTCCAAGGTTATTGCTGGGGCTCAGTGCCTGGACTACAAATTCACTGCTCCTGGAGGCCATTTTTCTCATTTTTGTTACCCATATTGTTGTTAGTATTGTTACTGCTATTGTTGGCTAGGACAGAGAGAAATTGAGAGAGGAGGGGAAGACAGATACCTGCAGACTTGCTTCACCGCTTGTGAAGCGGACCCCCCCCCCCCAACCCCTTAGCCCTAAGTGAGCACTGTTCTACCTCTGGAACTTATGACCTTACTTTTTACTTATTTTATTTTTATTTTACCAGAACATTGCTCAGCTCTGGTTTATGGTGGGTGGGAGATAGAACCTGAGACCTTGGAGCCTCAGACTGGAAAGACTGTTTGCATAACTGTCACTCTATCTCCCCCACCCATCTCCTTACTTTTTCTGAACTTTCCACTATAGTGGAATCATACAACGTGGGGCCTTTTGCTCTGACTTACTTTAGTTAGCTTGATGCTTCAAAGTTCATTAGTATTGTTGCATTTATCAGAACTTTTCTTTCCCCTCCCCAGAGCACTGCCCTGTTTATGTGTGTGTGTGTGTGTGTGTATGTGTGTGTTGTGTGTGTGTGTGTGTGGGGGGCTTACTCTGTGCTCAGAGCTCTAGGGACTATGGGGCTCAGCATGTCCTTGACCCTCTGGTTAGCCCCTTCTGCACCCTGTCACCTCCCTCCCTCCCTCATCAAGTGAAACACTGTGGTTGGGCCATTGTTTGCTGAGAAATCTTTTAAAAGTTCATTTGATTGTCTGGGTGCTATGTATGAATATTGACTTTTGTTCCTGGGAGCCTTTAAAAGCATTGAATCAGTCTATAATGGTCCAGGACAATTTGACTTTTAGAAATTACTCTGCTGGGAGTCGGGCGATGGCGCAGTGGGTTAAGCGCATGTGGCGCAAAGCGCAGGGACCGGCGTAAGGATCCCGGTTCGAGCCCCCGGCTCCCCACCTGCAGGGGAGTCGCTTCACAGGTGGTGAAGCAGGTCTGCAGGTGTCTATCTTTCTCTCCCCTCTCTCTGTCTTCCCCTCCTCTCTCCATTTCTCTCTGTCCTATCCAACAACAAAGCAACATCAACAATGGCAATAATGACCGCAACGAGGCTGCGGGGAAAAATGGCCTCCAGGAGCGGTGGATTCATGGTGCAGGCACCGAGCCCAGCAATAACCCTGGAGGGAAAAAAAAAAAATTAAAAAAAAAAAAAGAAATTACTCTGCTTACTATTAATGACTGGTGGAATCCGTGCAGGAAATCTTGCTGAAAACTAGAGTGGTATCTGTTGGCCTCATCACTTGGGTTTTTCAAAGCATATCTGTGTCCATGTGTACACCGCCTCCTACTTCTGGTCTCTGCAACTGGGGCTTTTCATCCCTGAGCAATTCTTCTTCTCCAGGTGGACTCTTTTTCTTTTCATTTCAGATAGAGAGAGGGGTTGTGGTGGGGGCTGGGGTGGGAGAAAGGAGGGCCCACAGTATTGCTCACGCATTCATGAGGCTTCCTGTGGTGTAGATGTTCCATGTGCTGCTGGGGTTCAAACCTAGGCTCCTGCACATGGTAGAGTGTATGCTTTGCTGGATGAATTATTTACCGACCCTGTATGTATGTTTGTTTATTCTTATATTTATATTATGTTTTACTAGCTATACAGAGAGAAATGGAGATAGTCAAAGAGACCGGAGCACTGAAGTTCTTGTCAGCTTGGTAGGGGCTGTTTTCAAACCTGGGTCGTGCATGAATGAGACAAAGCATCACACTATACACGTGAGATATTTTGATGAAAACACAACACACCATATATTTATATATCCATCCTTATTTATTAACATGTCTGCTCTACCAGGTCTGCCACAAAGATTTATTAATAAGAGAATCTTCGGGAGTCAGGCGGTAGGTAGCACAGCGGGTTAAGTGCATGTGGCATAGGCAGTGAAGCAGGTCTGCAGGTGTCTATCTTTCTCACCCCCTCTGTCGTCCCCTCTGCTCTCCATTTCTCTCTGTCCTATCCAACAACGATGACTACAACAATTAAAAAATAAATAGATATAAAAAAATAAGAGAAAGAATCAGAACACCACTCTGACATGTGCAGTGCTGGGAATTGAATTTAGGATCTCATGCTTACATTAAAAAAAAAAAAAAAACTACGAGAGAGAGAGAGAGAGAGGGGGGGGGGGGGGAAGGAACCAGAGCATTATTCTGGAACATTCAATGCCAGGGGTCAAACTCTAGGTGCCTGGAATCAAACTTGGGGCCTTATGCCTTTAGACCCAATGCCTTACCCACTGCATCATCTTCCAGGCCAACAGACCTCACACTTAAAAGTCCTGTGCTACCTATATATACATACATATATATATATATTTTTTTTTAATAAAATATTTATTTATTTTTCTTTTTGTTGCCCTTGTTTTTCAATGTTGTTGTAGTTATTAATGTCGTTCGTTGTTGGATAGGACAGAGAGAAATGGAGAGAGGAGGGGAAGACGGGGAGAGAAAGATGGACACCTGCAGACCTGCTTCACTGCCTGTGAAGTGACTCCCCTGCAGGTGGGGAGCCGGGGGCTCGAACCGGGATCCTTAACACCCATCCTTGTGCTTTGCGCCACCTGCACGTAACCCGCTGCGCTACTTCCCGACTCCCTGTTTACATATATTTTAGATAGTGATAGACAGAGGGACACAGAAAGAGAGAGAAAGAGACTACAGTGTCGACGCTTCCTTCAGCCATGGTGGGGCCATGCTAGAACCTGGGTCGTGCACAAGGCAAAGCAATGCTCTGTCCAAGTTAGCTGTTTCACCAGCCCTCTACAGATGTATCTGTGAACCGAGGGGATCTTTCAGCAGTAGAACACAGGAATTGTAAGCATGAGGCCTCAGGGGCCATCCATGGAATACATATGTCAGATCTGAGCAGTGCTGTGATCTCTTTTGTAAAAATAAATAAATGTGGGGTGGAGGTAGATAGCATATGCTTATTAAATGTGGGGTGGAGGTAGATAGCATATGCTTATTAAATGTGGGATGGAGGTAGATAGCATATGCTTATGCAAAGAGACTGTCATGCTGCTTGGGGCTCCAGAGCCCCAGGTGCAGTCCCCTGCTCCACCATAAGCCAGAGTTGATCAGTGCTCTGGTAATAAACAAACAAACAAGCAAACAGATTAATTTTAATAATTAAAAATGCAAACAAAGTTCACTTGAAAAAGATTTAATTTCACTAGAGAGGGGAAAGGAGGGAGGAAGTGCGAGCTGTAATGGAGTGGAGTCTTGTTGTGACAAAGTCGTCTCCTTTCCCCCCCTTCTCTCTCCAGATGGTTTCACCCAAATATCACTGGCGTGGAGGCCGAAAACCTTCTCTTGACGCGGGGAGTTGATGGCAGCTTTTTGGCTAGGCCCAGTAAGAGTAACCCTGGAGACTTCACACTTTCTGTTAGGTAAGTTGTAAGTACAAGAGTGAGCTTTCCAGGTAGGAAATGGACACATCACTCTTGGACAACTGAGTACTCACTTATTGAGAGTCTGAAGGCCTGTCTGCGACCCTGTGGTTGCGGCCTTGTGAGGCCCTGGCCCACAGATGAGATGTGACCCCAGCCTGCGGGGCCTCCTGAGGGTGAGCTGCTGGGAATTCAGTGGCAGGGCTGTCCTTCTCCCCAGAGGATGAGTCGGAATAGGTCATAACTAATTCTTTAGCTGTTTCCCTTGTAACCCTGGTCCCCTGCATTTTCCTTTCCCTTCTGTTGATTTCTTAATGTCAACAATACTTTTTCAAAGAGTTCCTTCAGGTCACTTTGCTTTCTCAAGAAATAAAACACTACTGAGGAAGTTGTGGTCCTGTTTGTGCCCCTGCCTGGTCCTGTTCCCCTCTCTCTCTCCCCAGAGGAAACCGCCACCGTGAGAGGCTGGCCTGAACCCTTCCTGAACATGTTTTTGTGTTTGACGGCATTTGTGCCATGTGGACAATGTAAAGTCGATTTGTGTGTTTTTAAAAACTCACATTCATGGCTTTGTACAGCACTGTTCTGCAATTTCCTTTTAAAAACTTTCACGTTCTCTGCCAGCATGTACAGAACTAAACATCAGCTTTAGTGGCTATAAAATGCACCCAGTGTGACCGTACACCATACTGTGCATTTTACCAGCCTCCTGTTGTCGGGCACTGGGCTATTTTCAGTTTGTTTTACATTATTCTCAACAGTATGGCCACAGTCCTGTTACATGTTTTTTTGAGCAGGTGTTAGGAAGCTTTTCTAGAAATTGACTTTTTCTTATGTCCTCATTTTCCTGATTCTAACTCACATTCCAGAAGCTAGAACTGCACTGCCTTATGAATGTGTGCTTCTTCTTTTTAAGTAAAAAAGTGAGTAAGACACTAGGATCTCTTTGGGACTTGGAAAGTCCCTTTTGGTGTAGACTAGTTTCTCAAGGAGCCCTAGCTGCTGCCTTTTACTTCCGTTTTGCTATCAGGGGTGGGTGGAAAACTTCTTGGGCTTGTCCTCTGCACAGACTTCTAAGCTGACGTGGTGTGACATTTAAACTGTGAGAATTGGGATGGAGATGACTCACTGACAGCAGTGAGGGTCATAATGATGGTGGCAGGCCTCACTGAAAAACTTGACATAGATACTGTGCCGTTGGGCCAAGCGCTCTGCCCATGGGATTTGACTTAATTTTTCCAGCAGTCAGTGAATACCATACCCAGCATCATCTGACAGGTGAGTAAGCTGAGACAAAGAGGCTAAATCATTAAACTCCCCCCCCCACCTGCTAGAAAAGACTGTCTACCAGATCTGTGTACACATATGTTTTTGGCAGCACAGTTTGTAATAGCCAAAACCTGGAAGCAACCCAGGTGTCCAACAACAGATGAGTGGCTGAGCAAGTTGTGGTCTATATACACAATGGAATACTACTCAGCTGTAAAAAATGGTGACTTCACCGTTTTCAGCCGATCTTGGATGGACCTTGAAAAAATCATGTTGAGTGAAATAAGTCAGAAACAGAAGGATGAATATGGGATGATCTCACTCTTAGGCAGAAGTTGAAAAACAAGATCAGAAAAGAAAACACAAGTAGAACCTGAAATGGAATGGGCGTATTGCACCCAAGTAAAAGACTCTGGGGTGGGTGGGTGGGGAGAATACAGGTCCATGAAGGATGATAAATGACATAGTGGGGGTTGTATTGTTAAATGGGAAACTGGGGAATGTTATGCATGTACAAACTATTGTATTTACTGATTAATGTAAAACATTAATTCCCCAATAAAGAAATAAATTAAAAAAAAAGAAAAGACTGTCTACCAAAATTAGAAGTACTATCAGTAATTATCAATATGGATGATTTTATTTGTTTAAGTTCCCATCTTCCTTCCTTCCTCTTTTTTTTTTTTTTTTTTGCCTCTGGGGTTATTGTTGGGGCTTGATGCTGGCACTACAAATCCACTGCTCCTGGCGGTCTTTTATTTTTTTCTTTCTCCATTTTATTGGCTAGGACAGAGAGATTGAGAGGAAAGGGGAAGATAGAGAGGGGGAGGGAAAGACAGACACCTGCAGACCTGCTTCACTGCTTGTGAAGTGACCCCCTACACACACACACACACACACTCCCACAGGTGGGAGCTGGGGGCTAGAACCAGGATCCTTGTGTGGGTCTTTGTGCTTTGTACTATGTGTGCTTAACCTGGTGCACCACTGCTTTGACCCATTTCTATCCTTCCTTCCTCCCTCCCTCCCTCCCTCCCTCCCTCCCTCTCTTGCCCCCTATCTTTCTCTTCCTCCCTCCCTCCCTTGCCCCCTCTCTTCCTTCTTTTCTTTCCTTCCTCCCTCCCTTCTTTCCTCCCTCTAGTGCACACTGCTGAGCTCTGGCTTATGTTGGTTACGGGGATTGAACCTGGGACCTGGGAGCCTCAGGCATGAGAGTCTGTTTACATAACCGTTATGCTGTTTCCATCACACTTTTTTTTTCCTCCTCCAGGGTTATTGCTGGGCTCGGTGCCTGCACCATGAATCCACTGCTCCTGGAGGCCATTTTTCCCCCTTTTGTTGCCCTTGTTGTAGCTTCATTGTGGTTATTATTATTGCCCTTGTTGACGCAATTCGTTGTTGGATAGGACAGAGAGAAATGGAGAGAGGAGGGGAAGACAGAGAAGGGGAGAGAAGGATAGACACCTGCAGACCTGCTTCACCGCCTGTGAAGCGACTCCCCTGCAGGTGGGGAGCCGGGGGCTCGAACCGGGATCCTTACGCCGGTCCCTGCGCTTTGCGCCACATGCGCTTAACCCACTGCGCCACCGCCCGACCCCCTTCATCACACTTTTTAAAAATATTTATTTATTCCCTTTTGTTGCCCTTGTTTTATTGTTGTTATAGTTATTATTGTTGTTGTTATTGATGTCGTAGTTGTTGGATAGGACAGAGAGAAATGGAGAGAGGAGGGGAAGACAGGGAGAGAAAGATAGACACCTGCAGACCTGCTTCACTGCCTGTGAAGTGACTCCTCTGCAGGTGGGGAGCCGGGGGCTTGAACCGGGATCCTTAAGCTGGTCCTTAGGCTTTGTGCCACGTGCGCTTAACCTGCTGTGCTACCGCCCGACTCCCCTTAAATCAGTCTTTTAGTAGTCAGACAGTTCTCTTGGTTAAAGCATTTAGGAATGAATTATAAGGTAGTTATATATTTAACTTTAATTCATATGTCTTTTTTTTTTTCTTACATTTTATTTTATTTTTTGCCTCCAGAGTTATTGCTGGGGCTTGGTGCCTACACTACGAATCCCCTGTGTCTTAATTATTTAATGATGAGAAAATTATTGTGACGGAGGGACCAGGCAGTGGCACATTGGATTAAGTGCACATAGTACAAAACACAAGGATCCCTGTTTGAGTCCCTGGCTACCCACCTGTGTGTGTGTGTGTGTGTGTGTGTGTGTGTCACTCACAAGTAGTGAAGCAGGTCTGCAGGTGTCTGTCTTTCTCTTATTCTATCTTCTTCTCCCTCTCAATTTCTCTGTCCTATAAAAAAAATATTATGACTTAATATTTGCAATTTCATCTGTTAAGACTTTATAGAAGATGCTTAAGGGAAAGAAACTAATAATAAACCGAGCCCTTTGCATTGAACTGTTTGACTGTATGGTTCTTTCACCCATTGAGTTTAACAGGAGGGTCAGCCTGTTGCTTGGTTTTGTTTCAGAGTTTTGGGTGAAGTCTGATATTGAAGTTGAGATTTATGTTCACTAGTGTAGCTCTCAACTTGCTTCTTTTGCCCCCTCCCATGGACTATTTTAGAAGAAATGGAGCTGTCACCCACATCAAAATTCAGAACACTGGTGATTACTATGACTTGTATGGAGGGGAGAAGTTTGCCACTTTGGCTGAGTTGGTCCAGTATTACATGGAGCACCATGGGCAACTAAAAGAGAAGAATGGCGATGTCATTGAACTCAAATACCCTCTGAACTGTGCAGATCCTACCTCTGAAAGGTCAGTGACATATATGTCTCCCACGCGTGCCACAGGTAGATGCAAATGCTTTATGGAAGTTTGGTGAATAGCCTGTTCCTCAAACTGAGGCTTTCCATTTTCTACTAACGCAAGAGTAACAGGAGTATTATCTTCTCAAAGTGCCCTTTTTGTGACTCAAAAGCGTCACTCATTGTTGTCTTGCATTCATTCTCTAGGAGTCTCAGACTGTTCCTTTATATACTTGGTACATATAGTACTTTCTTTTTTTTTTTTTTTTTTTTTTTTTTTAACCAGAGCACTGCTCAGCTCTGGCTTATGGTGGTGCAGGGGATTGAACCTGGGACTTGAGAGGGCCTCAGGCACAAGAGTCTGTTTGCATAACCATTGTGCTATCTACCCCTGCCCTTTTTTTTTTTTTAAGCATTTATTCATGAGAAAGATAGGAGGAGAGAAAGAACCAGCCATCACTCTGGTACATGTGCTGCTGGGGATCGAACTCAGGACCTCATGCTTGAGAGTCTAGTGCCTTCACTGTGCCACCTCCCGGACCACACATACAGTACTTTTAGGTGTGTTTGAAGAATATCTAACTTCAGCTGGCAATAAAATTTGAGAGTTATGAGAAGAGAGCAAATGACAACGCTGCCACCGAAATACCAACAGTTCTCTATAGGAGCTTCTGACCGGTTATTCAGCGTTGCCACCAACAGATGTCAGTTTAGGCTCAGAAGAGGAAAAGCAGAGTGCCCTCAGAGGGTCTACTATTTCATCGGTTCTTTTGTATCTTGGTCACAGATGTGTAAGAATGACCTTGCTTAGAGGGAATTAAATGAGTTCAGAGATTTTGCTCTTCCAGCCCTGTTGGAACTAAGCTGTTAAAGCTCAGGCTTGATTTATTGGTATTGATTTTAATGAGTTTCTGCATTCCCACTCTCTCTTCTGACTCAGAACAATTTCAGGGTCTTTTGAGATTTGCTGTTTTCTCTCTGCAGGTAGGTTTCTTCATCTTGTACTTTTTATATCATTGCTATTATGTGCTGATAATTTGTTTCTCCAGCTAGTGTTGTAGCTTCAAGCAAGAGGCTGTCAACCAACTGCAGTTATTTCTAAGTTTTATTCTATTCAGTTGAAGGTGGATGACAAACAGCACAAAGCACATTCCCTTTAGAGATGAGTCATTAGCACTGCTGCCATGATAATGTTGCTTTCTTACTAAGATCCTGAGGGGGAAAAGCCACATTATTAGTATGACTATGTTAAGATGTCGTCTATAGTAATTTTGAGCAGTATTGTCTCAAAGCCTGTCTTTGGACAGCTAATATTAGGATGATGTTATGCTGGTTAAAAACACAGCTTGCTAAAAGCCTTCCAACTTAGTCTATTCACTCCTACTCTAATTTTTTAAATATTTACTTATTTTCCCTTTTGTTGCCCTTGTTGTTTTTCATTGTTGTTGTAGTTATTATTGTTATTGATGTCATTGTTGTTAGATAGGACAGAGAGAAATGGAAAGAGGAAGGGAAGACGGGGGGAGGAGAAAGATAGACACCTGCAGACCTGCTTCACTACCTGTGAAACGACCCCCCTGCAGGTGGGGAGCCGGGGGCTTGAACCGGGATCCTTAAGCCGGTACTTGTGCTTTGCGCCACGTGCACTTAAGCACTGTGCTACCACTGGACTCACTAATTTTTTTTTTTTTTTTTTTTTAACCAGAGCACTGCTCAGCTCTGGCTGAGCTCTGGTGGTGCGGGGGATTGAACCTGGGACTTTGAAGCCTCAGGCATGAGAGTCTCTTTGCATAACCATTATGCTATCTACCCTCCGCCCTGCGGCTCTAAATTTTTAAAAATATTTTTTATTTATTTTGGATAAAGATAATTTCAGAGGGGAGAGAGAGAGAGAGGAAGCAAGAAATTGAGTCCTCCCTAAAGATTGCTTTACCACTTGTGAAGCTTCCTGTAGTTGGGGATCAGTCTTGAACCTGGGTCCTTTTGCATGATAATAGGTGGTCTCAGCCAGATGTGCTACCACTCAGCCCTCCCTATTCCATATCTTCTGTGCATTAAAATTTGAGATGAGAATCCAGTATATAGTCTAGAGATGCCATATGGAACTATTGAAGTATATGTATTAGAAATATGGAAGATTATTAATGTAGGCCTTTTATATATTTTTAAAAATTTAAAAATTATCTTTATTTATTTATTGGATAGAGACAGCCAGAAATGGAGAGGAGAAGGGGAGATAGAGAGGGAGAGACAGAGACACCTGCAGACCTGCTTCACTATTTGCAAAGCTTTCCCCCTGTAGATGAGGACTGGGGGCTCGAACTCAGGTTCTTGTGCACTATAATATGTGCACACGACCAGGTACGCCACCACCTGGCCCCTTTCTTTTCTTTTCTTTTTTTTTTTTAACCACAACACTTCTTAGCTCTGGCTTATGTTGGTATAGGGATTGAACTTGGGACTTTAGAGCCCCAGGCATGATGATTTTCTTATGTAATGTTCCAAGTGTCAAAGCGAGGGGCAGCATTTGAACAATTCTCTGTCTCTACTGTGACTTTGTATTACAGCTTATTTAAATGAATGTGATTGGTGGTCCGGGAGGTGGTGCAGTGGATAAGGCTTTGGACTGTCAAGCATGAAGGTCCCAAGTTCAATCCCCGGCCGCACATGTACCAGAGTGATGTCTGGTTCTTTCTCTCTCCTATCATTTCTCATGAATAAATAAATAAAAAACTTTAAAATAAATAAATAAAATAAATAAATAAATAAATAGATGTGATTGAGCTTGGGAGTAGCACACTAATTACATGAAAGATTTTCATGCTCGAGACTCCCAAGTCCCAGGTTCAACTTCCAGCACCACCATAAGCTAGAACTGAGTTCTAGCAAGGGGAAAAAAAAAAGATGTAATTACTTAGTTGGTCTTTTTGAGGCTGGCTTGGTTGTTTATGTTTATGAGAGATAAGAGACAGGAACACTACTGAGCTTCCTGAATTTGTGGTGCCGGGATCAAATGTAGGGCCTCAAGTATCTCAGCCCCATGCTCTACCTGAGTTACTTCTTTAGCCCTGAAGCCCTGAAATTGCATTTATAAACCACTGTGCTATCTCCTGAGGCCCTGAAATTGCATTCTTAAAAAGATGGGAGATTTAAAGGAAAAGATGAAGAATGTGTATCTCCAAATGACTGTGGGCTCATTTGAGAAATAGAATGCCCATTTTTAACACCTTTGTCCTTCTCCCAGCCTGCTTGGGATGCAAATCTCATTTTATGGGGGATTGCTCACTCTCCAAGAGGAATGTGTCTGCTTTTTAATCGTGTCTAAGAGTGCTGGTTATATATGGTAATTTTGATAAAAGAATGTTGAGAACCTGGGGGCAAAAGCAATTCATTTTCATTTTTGAACATTTAGATGGTTTCACGGACACCTCTCTGGGAAGGAAGCAGAGAAATTGTTAACTGAGAAAGGAAAACACGGCAGCTTTCTTGTCCGAGAGAGCCAGAGCCACCCTGGGGATTTTGTCCTCTCCGTTCGAACTGGTGATGACAAAGGGGAGAGCAATGACGGCAAGTCAAAAGTGACCCACGTCATGATCCGCTGTCAGGTAAGGCCCAGTGCTGCTGTGGGTCTGGCGCAGAGTTTCCTGCTGGCGGAAGACAGGCTCCACTGCTCCCAGAGTCAGATTTCCTTTTGCTGGAAGTTTGGGCTGCTGCACTGGTTTGCTCCCAGTGTCTCATCATTCCAGAGCTAGATTAAATTATTTATTTCCTGCTTATCTTGGCAGATTAAATCATGCCTTAGTGTATCACCATCTATCCAGCCATTTCTAATCTGCTTAAACTGGATCACAGCTGGAGTCTGCCTCTGTTCTCTGTGTCTAAAGTGATGGCCTCAACTCCTTCTTAGGATTGTCACAGTCAAACCCAGACAGTGCTTGTCTTCATTAAAAAAAAAAATACATATATATATATTGAAAGAGAGAGATACTGGAGAGATATTGAGAGGAAAACCAGAGTATCACTCTAGTATATGTGGGGATGAAACAGGGAACCTCAGGTGTGCAAGCTAAGTGCTCTGCCAGTTGAGATGTCTCCCCTGCTACTCTCCTTCCCTCTCTTTCTCCCTCCCTTCCCTTCCCTCTTTCTTTCCCCCTTTCCTTCCAGATTTATTTATGTAGCCTAGGAGGTGGTACAGTGAATGAAGTATTGAGCTCTAAACGTGGTTCTGAGTTGATTCCTGGCATTGCATTTGCCAGAGTGATACTCCAGTTTTTCCTCTTTTCTCTCTCATAAGTTAAAAAGAATTAAAATTGTCCTCATAAAAAAAAGATTACTTTTTTTTTTGCCTCCAAGTTTATCGCTGAGGCTCAGTGCTTGCACTATGAATTCACCTCCTATGGCCATTTTTTCTTTTCTTTTCTTTTTTGATAGGACAGAAATTGAGAGAGGTGGGGAAGGCAGAGGGGGGAGAGAAAGATAAGACACCTGCAGACCTGCTTCACCGTTTGTGAAGTGCAGGTGGAGAGCCAGGGGCTCAAACCCAGATCCTTGCATGGGTCTTTGCACTTATCACTCTGTGTGCTCAACCCAGTGCGCCACCACCCAGCCCTTATTACTTTTTAAAATATTTATTTTATTTTAATGAAAGAGATACAGGGAGAACAATATAGAGATCAGAACACTGCTCAGCTCTGGCTTATGCTGGTGCAGGAGATTGAACCTGGGGCGATGGAGCCTTGGGCATGAGAGTGTATTTGCAGAACCATTATGCTATCTACCCCTGCTCAGCATGAAAGTCTTTTTACATCACCATTATTCTGTTTCCCCAGCTGTGACATATTCTTAAATCGAAACTGTCTATTTACTTACTGCTTCTGTATTTTTTTTTAAAGATTTTATTTATTAATGAGAAATATAGAAAGTACCAGACATCACTCTGGTACATGTGCTGCCAGGGATTGAACTTGAAACCTCATACTTGAGAGTCCAGTGCCTTATCCACTGCACCATATCCCAGACATTTAAAAAAAATACATTTAAAAAAATGTATTTGTTTATTTTGGATAGAGACAGAGGGGAACTGAGAGAGAATGTGGAGGGAGAGAGACATCTGCAGTGCTGCTCACCACTTGTGAAGCATCGCCCTGCAGAGGCTTAAACCCAGGTCCTTGTGCACTGTCCTGTGTGCTCCGTCATGTGTGTTGCCAGCCAGCCCCCTACTTCTGTATTCTAATTAAGTAAAAAAACAAAAACACATCATACAATTCACTTTTGTTTTTTTGCCACCAGAGTTACTGCTGGCACCCACAGTTAAATTCAAAGTAAAAAATTTAGTTCTTAGTATATTGATAAGTTATGCACCCAGAACAATATTCTGTGATTTTTTTCCCCAAGGATGACATGTGTCACTGACCTTTTTGTTGTCTAATACGGTTGTCTAGGTAATTGTATAGGTAATACCACATTCTGTCTAGTCAGTCAAAAAACTTAAAAAACTCACTAAATATTGGTGAACATTTTGACTATTATGAATAATGCTGCTGTGAACATTTGTGTGTGTGTATAAAAATATCTATACAGTGGTCTGGGAGGTGGCACAGTGGATAAAGCATTGGACTCTCAAGCATGAGGTCCCGAGGTCAGTCCCTGGCAGCACATGTACCAGAGTGATGTCTGGTTCTTTCTCTCTCCTCCTGCCTTTCTCATGAATAATAATAAAAAAAAATCTTAAAACAAAGTGAATATGTGGTAGCACAGCAGGTTAAGCTTAGGTGGTACAAAGTGCAAGGACCGGCGTAAGGATCCTGATTTGAGCCCCCTGGCTCCCCACCTGCAGGGGAGTCGTTTCACAAGCGGTGCCGCAGGTCTGTAGGTTAGTCTTATCTTTCTCTCCCCCTCTTTGTATTCCCCTCCTCTCTCCATTTCTCTCTGTCCTATCCAACAATGACGACATCAAAAACAGTAACTACAACAATACTACAACAAGGGCAAGAAAAGGGAATAAATATAAAAAAGTAAATAAAAATATCAATACACACGGGTGCACACACATGTATACTGTGTATAATGTCCATGCATTTTGTGATAATCTTTATTTGAGGAGACATCTTGCTCATATTTTCATTTGATTTCTAGGCTAGTGTCTTTCAGTTCTTTGAACATATTTAAACAAGCTTTTTCAAGGACAGCTTTTTAAAATATTTATTTCCTTCTTGTTGCCCTTGTTTTTATTGTTGTTGTAGTTATTATTGTTGTTAATTGATGTCGTTGTCGTTGTTGGATAGGACAGAGTGAGATGGAGAGAGGAGGGGAAGACGGGGAGTCGCTTCACTGCTTGTGAAGCGACTCCCCTGCAGGTGGGGAGTCGGGGGCTTGAACCAGGATCCTTACGCCAGTCCTTATGTTTTGTGCCACCTGTGCTTAACCCACTGTGCTACTGCCTGACTCCCCAAGGACAGCTTTTTATCTTGTGTATATATCATACTGTCCTCTCTCATAACTTTTTACTTTCGACTTCTGAAGTAATACAGTGTAGCAGCTCTGGAAATCAAGATTCCCTACTTACCCAGGGTTTGTCATTACTATCTTTTATTGTTTTTTACTTCTTTGGATAGAGACAGAGAGGCAGGGGTGTGAGGGGCGAGAGTGAAAGAGTAGTCTGGGAGATGGCACAGTGGATAAAGCACTGGACTCTCAAGCATGAGGTCCTGAGTTCAATCCCTGGCAGCACATGTACCAGAGTAATTAATGTCTGGTTCTCTCTCTCTCTCTCTCTCTCTCCCTCTCCTATCTTTCTAGTTAATAAAATCTTTAAGAGGAAAAAAGAGGGGGGGGCCCTCTCAGCACCAGTTTCCTTCAATTAGCCAGGGGCAGAGCTCTACCTTGGCTTGCAGGCATGATTGTAGTTGTTTCTGTTAATTGACTTTCCTTTATTGTCATGGGTAGCCACTGAAGTCTTTAGTTGGCTAGTTTAGTGGTCAGTTAATAGTGGGACAGAGATTTCCCTTAACACCTTGAACATTTTATTTTATTTTTTTATTTTTTTAAAGATTTTATTTATTCATGAAGAAAGTAGGAGGGAGGGAGAAAGAAAGAGAAAGAGAAAGCCAGACATCCTCTGGTACATGTGCTACTGGGGATTGAACTCAGGACCTCATGCTTGAGAATCTAATGTTTTATCCACTGCGCCACCTCCTGGACCTTGAACTTCAAAGTCTACCCTTTGCCGAAAGGAGTGTGGATGTCTGTGTGTTGGGGCACGTCTTCCAGGTTCTGGCAACTTAAGACTGCTGTTGCTTTCACTTCCTGTCTTTGGAAAACCTTAAGGTCAACTAGAGGTGATGATTAGAGCTTTCTTGAATCTACCCTGGACACAACACTGCACAAGGCCTTCTAGATTCTTGAGAATATGTTGGAGGCATCCAGAACCTCCTAAAGACATTGCCTACGTTTTAATTTTTGACCAGTTTCTTATTTGACCTAAGTGATTGTGCTGCCCCAGACGGCTTTGATATTTATTAAACAATTGTTGCTGATTGTTTTTGGCAGATTCCCTGGAGACAGAATTGAGTGAGCCCTAAACCAGTCAAATAAATACAAGCACTGTTTTCAGTGCTTTTACAAGGAGTGGCAAAACTAGCCAGGTAGTGATAGTTTTCTAGAGATAGATCTCTTGAGAAAGCTCCAAATCCCCACTGTCCTTCTGGGTTTTGCCAGGTTGCTTGTTTTTACAGCTACGATAGTTACACGGTTGTTGATTTTGAAGGTTACTCAGGAGCTGAGAATAAATTAATACATTTAATTTAGGGCAAGTTAATACATACAGCTTGCTGTTCTTCCATGAGTCAGCCATTTCATTTTTTAAAAAATATTTATTTTAATGAGAGAGAGAGAGAGAGAGAGAGAGAGAGAGGAGACAGGAGACCAGAGACCGAGACCAGAGCACTACTCAGCTCGGGCTCATGGTAGTGCTGGCAATTGAACCTTGGACTTTGTAGCCTCTGGCATGAAAGTTTCTTTGCATAATCATTGTGCTATCTCCCCAGCCCTCATTAAAAAATATATTTATTTCTTTTTATTTGATAAGACAGAAATTGAGAGGGAAAAGAGAAAGACAAACACAGCAGCACTGCGTCATCACTCGTGAAGCTTCCTCCCTGCAAATGGGTACTGGGGACTTGAACCTGGGTCTTTGTGCATGGTAACTGGTGTGCTTAATCAGGTGTGCCATCACCTGGTCCTCTTTTTTGAATTTTTCTTTTTCTTCCTCCTCCTCTCTTTGAAAAAAAAAATATTGTCATTTGTTCTTTTGAATAAAATAACGCTCCTCAGAGTGTTACATGTTC